>NC_057814.1:591470210-591480434 GCF_018294505.1 Triticum aestivum | reverse complement strand
TTTTGCGTTTTTGAGCCGGCTGAGGCACCACCCCACCTGGATGGAATTGCGGAAGGGCGGACACCCCGGTTGACGGAACCCCGTACATGGGATATTGCCCTCCGGCAACGACCGTACCATACGGCGAGACGTACTGCCCTCCCTGGACGTAAACAGGGGGCTGCTGCATTGATGGAGCATAGTTGTAGACCGGCGCCAGTCCATGCTGCTGATGTGGTCGACCGGAGTAGCCCGGCGCCTGCGCCGGAGGACGTGAAGGAGCGGGAGTCGGCCCCATGGCTGGTGGTGGGCGAGGGTTTGGCCCTCCCGTGGCTGCGGCACCAGGTGCTGTCGGAGGAACGCCCGCCATGGGGCGCTGAAACGTGACCCCGGCGCAGAGGGGTGATGCCGGAGCTGGAGACGGCGTCCGTGAGGTGTGCAGAGGCTTGGCGGCGATCGAAGGATCTGCGTCAGGATACGAGGACGAGGACGAAGCGGTGAAAGGAACTGCTGCGATCGCGGCCTGCTGGTTACCAAAACCTGCCCAGATTGCCTTCATGCGCGTCCTCAGAAAGGCCCAAGAAAATACATCTTGGCCCGCGTCCTTTTGTGCATGCATGGGCCCAAAGCCCGAGGACAGTTGAGTTTGAATTCACTGCGATCTCGCCACCGGACCCGGCGCCCGAACGACGTCAGATCTCGGCGGGCATTGCCGGCTTGCCGCGGAGGGGTTCTGCCTGACCGCGTCAATGAACTGTCCCAGCACCGGCGGGGGCGTCACCCGGCGCGGCGGCAGGGGTCCACGCCAAGCCCCCAAACGTGGCGGCCGGGCGACTCTCAGCACGGACGGTGGGACACAGGTTTCCGGCCGGAGAGCACCGGGGCCGCCGATCTCGACAGCGACGCCGAACCATCCAGCTCCGAGCCCTCCGCATCGGCGATCCTCTCCTGCTCCCTGCAAGATGGCACACCCGACCCATCGGGATTTAGAAAATCCCCTGGCGACGACGGTGACCGGTGTTCCCAGAAATGAGATGCCGGCGTCGGGAATCCCGCATCGTCCCAGAACTCCTGGACCAGCTCCGCCTCAGTTTTCTTCTTCCGGCGAGACACCGTGTTCCACTCCCCGCCTCCAACATCCTCCCCAAGCACCTCAAGGGCCGTCTACACGCCAACAGCCGGCGTATCCTCCTCGTCAGAGGAGCCAACGTCCGATCTCAGGCATGAGAATCTCGAGCCAGACAAGCTTCCCAACGCCGGCGACGTCGCCGGCCCGGCAGAGGCCGGCGGTGGCGCAAGGGTCAGCCGGCTGCCCCGGGTACCCATCGAGAGCAGGCTCAGGACGTTGCCTCACACAAGACGTCCATGTATCTGGTCTCACGCATCTCAACTCTCAAGCACAAGCACACCGACGGAAACTGTGCTGCAATTATTAGTGCCATTAACAAGGTTTTTACTAACTCAATACATCGTCTATGTGTGTGGCACATGTATCAGAGACAAATCTAAGACAAGAATTTTAGGATGGAGGGAGTACAAGATAAACACTTTTAAATAGCTCTATATTACCATATAAAATTTGTATCTCAGGATTGCTCTGCAAAACAGTTACCTTGCAATGTAATAATTTATCTTACCATTCCTCTTGATGTTAGATGCACAATGGTTTTATGCTCAAATAAAGATATATACTTGAATATGGATTGCTGGTTATTCCTTTTCATATGTTAGATGTGTAACTGAGATTTAGTTTTCCAGTTAAATGTGGTCTTGGGCACTACATTTACTAAAAAGCGCTTTCACCAATTTGTGATTTCCCCTTCCCCTGTACTTTGTAATTGGAAACCAGAGAAGCAAAGAAAAATGGATACATCGCATACTTGAAAGTTCAGTACGTGCAAATGTCAATACGCTGATTGCTGAGAGCTAGTTAGCTAGTAATACAGAGCTACTCCCTCCGTTCGGGTTTATTAGGCCTCTCAGCATCACAAGCATGTCCCCTTTTATAAGGCCCCGCTTTGGAAAGGTGCATGCATGTAACCATTTCATTGGTTGCATTGAAAGCCATTGTTGTTGGTGCCATGGCTGGAAAATTAATACACTTCATGCGTGCTTTTTCATTGGTTGCATGCATGTGAGAGAGTGCATTGGGAGTGGAATAAAAGAATTAATGTGAGCAAATTACTATATGTCTTGGTCTAAGAGAAGTTGTCTTTAGGCCTAATAAACCCGGACGGAGGGAGTAGATACTAGTACAGAGGTAGATGAAACAATGTATCATCACTCACCTTTGCCTGTTGAGTATCGAGCTCGCATCTTCTAGTGCGACTGTGCGGCATCTCGGCCACCGGCTGACAGCGCAGCAGTTCCACCATGGCCCCATCTCCAAGGGAGCGGGTCAGCCAGAACCTTGGTCGGGCCTTGAGCGCGCCGGAGGCAGGCAGCACTAGCCGCGACGGCTCCTGTTTTGCCACCGGCCAAGGACACGGCCGAGCGCGGCGCGGCACGCGTTAGGCGAGCAGACATAGCCGTGACGGATCCCATCTTGCCCTCAGCCAAGACCACGGCCCCCGGCAGCGCAGCGTGACGGAGGTGAGCGGCGCTAGCCAGCGGCGACGACTCCCGTCTTACCGCCTTTCAACCCCACCGCTCCGGGCGGCGAAGTGTGCCGGAGGCAGGCGACGCTAGCCGCGACGGCTCCCGTTGACGAACCGCGTTAGAGACGGGCGGCGCTGCTCCTGTCTTGCTGCTGGCCACGACCCGGACGGCGGATTTCACCTCATGAGAATCCTCTCTCGCAGTGGAATCACTGGCTGTGGAACAGCGAGTGGCAGCAGCAGTAGTGCGCGAGGATAAGCCGATAAGGCAAAGAGAATTTTTTTTCCAGTAAATTAGAAAAAGTAAAACGTTATTGTGCGATGGGGGTCCACCGGGACACGTGGTGATCGCTGGTTCGCCTTGCACGATAGTGCGTGCTGGGAACCCAGCAGGAGAGCCCGACCCCTCCTTAACGCTCGAAAGGACGCTATAGTAGCCGCCACAGGCTGCGTTTGGCGGCCCAAGGCCCAAGTCAAGTCAAAGCCACAACTTTCATGAGGCCAAGCCCTGTAGAAGGCCAATAAGCCCGAAATCATTAATTGAGAAGTATTCCTCGCAAAGATCAAATGAATTTATGCTTCACTAATTGAATGATAAATGACTACAAGCGAAGGAGATAGACGATTTAAAAAAAAAGACCCAAAATTTCAAACATGTATATAGAATTACTGGAAAACTACAAACAAAAATAGTGAAAATAAGCTCGTTAGGAGCCCATCCAAAATCGTTGTAGACCTAACGAATTACTAGTTCCCAACCATGGGTGGAGTGAAATCCAACAAAAAAATCAGTAACTAAAAGAATAAAAAAAAACTTTTATTGAGTCATTTAAATTATAGAAGAATTCCTATGGCTGGGATTCGAAACCAGTACCATCCTATTCGCAGCTTAATGCATTAACCACTAGACCAAGCTAGTTCTTCTGTCTACTACTATAAAACCGTCCTATTTAACGTTTTCTTTAGTAAGAACCAATATAAATTCTTTTGAAAAAAGAAAAGGTAAATTTGAAAACAAGATCATCGATTTTTAGAAAGTTCATTGATTTAAAAAAATTCGATTTTGAAAAAAGTTCATCGGTTTTGAAAGGAGTACATCAATTTTGAAAAAAAGTTCATCAATTTTCAAAAGAGTTCATCGATTTTGAAAAAGAGTTCATCGATTTTGAAAAAAAGTTGGAAAATAGTTTTTTAAAAGAGTTCATCGATTTCGAAAAAGATTTTATAATTTTTTTTAAAAAGTTCATCTCTTTTGAAAAGAGTTCATCAATTTTGAAAAAGAGTTCATCGGTTTTGAAAAAAAAGTTCATCAATTTTGAAAAACAGTTCACGAATTTGAAAAAGGTTCATCGGATTTTGAAAAAAAGTTCAAGAAATTGAAAAACGTTCACAAATTTAACAAAGAAAAAATAAAAGAGAAAAGGAAATAAGAAAAATATGAAAAGAAGGAAGACGATGTAAATGAACACATGTGATCTGGCTGTCCGGTTGGTTACTGGGACTTACATAGAACGAAGAAGTCGTGGGCTCTATTCCCACCCACGCTCGTGCTTTTTTCTTGAGGGATCAAAGCACAAAAAAGAACGTAGACGGGCCGAGCCTAAGCCGCTGCAGGGGTATGCGCCCGTTAGTGAAAAGAACTAAAACGGGCGCAGCGGGCGCCGTTGAGGATTTGCCGCTGTACGTGGCCTCTCGTGACAGGCCAACTCAGGCCTACTAGGCTGTACATGGCCTCTCGTGACGACCCAACTGAGGTCTGAAGGCAAAACATGACAAATTAATAACCATTATTTGTAGATTGTACATAGAAGCATTTTTTTGCGGGGTAAAGGAGTTTTATTACTGGATAATAGTGTTACAATCAAGAGGCCACTGTCGGTGTCAAAACCGACGGATCTCGGGTAGGGGGTCCCGAACTGTGCGTCTAAGGTCGATGGAGGATTTCCGTGGTCAGATATCTTGCCGCCCGAAGCTTTGCGATATCCTCCTCTCTAACAGAAGAAGCCACCCACCGGCCTTGACGGCTGGATCCGGACATGACTGAGGCTTACGGAGGGTGAAACCTAGGTGTTGGAACTCGAGGTAGTAAGAGTCGAGGAAGAAGCAAGCGTGGAGAGGAAAGGCGGGTCTGTGCCCCTTTATAAAGGCCAAGAATATCGAACGCCTCCTCCCGGGCCTTAAAATTTGCCTATTCCCAAGGAGTTGTACCCTAAAGACGGTTGGGTTACCCACGTCCGTGTCGATAAAAGAATCCCTCAATAAAACTCCAGCGCCAAAGTCCCCATCTTTCTCCACCTTCGAAAAGCATCCGACCATGTCCGGATCCGAAGATCAAGGCAAATGGATGGTCTCCTCCGTCAAGGAGAAGTACTGAGCTTCGGGCCGCTGGGTACTTGGCGAAGGAAATCGCCCACCGTCTTCTAGCTCAAGGGCAAGTCGTCCCCACGCCGAAGCCCAATGAGAGGGTGGTATTCATCCCTCATTTCTTTCGCGGGCTAGGGTTTCCACTGCACCCTTTCGTCCGCGGACTGATGTATTATTATGGGATAGACTTCCATGATCTATCCCCGAACTCTTTCCTCAACATCTCGGTGTTCATCGTCGTGTGTGAGGCCTTCCTCCGCATCCAACCCCACTTCGGGCTGTGGCTCAAAGTCTTCAATGTGAAGCCGAAGGTAGTGGACGGCCAGCACGCGGAGTGCGGAGGAGCCATGGTGAGTAAGCTGGCCAATGTCTCCTAGCCAAAAGGCACTTTCGTGGAGACTGTCAAGGAATGGCAAAAACAATGGTTCTACATCACAGAACCCCGCGGCACAAACTGGGCCGCGGCTGCCGAATTTAACTCCGGCGCTCCCATGCGACTCACCTCCTGGGTCGAGAAGAGCCCGAACTGGTGTTTGCCAGATGAGCTGATAGCGTTGCAGACGCGCGTTCAAAGCATGGTGGACAAGAATGTCAAACTTGTCGATGTAATCCAGGTGATGCTAGTTCGCCGGATTCTCCCGTGCCAGAGCCGAAGCCTCCCGCTATGGAAGTTCAATCTGAAGAAGCACCATACCCTGAAGAGGCTCTTCGAGACCACTCACGAAGATGCCTGGACATTGCTCTTCAAGGGCAACGAGATACCGCCAGCCACGGATTCGGACCATGGACACGACATTAACCACCCCGCCAGCGAGGTGAGCTTCCAACACGTCCTCTATTTGTCTGCTCTAAGGAAGAAATCCGAGCTTTTACCGTCATTGCTTTTTCAGGAATGGATGAAGAGGGCGAAGCGGATCCAGTGTCCGGCTCCGCTGCCTGAAGAACCAGTCATCCCGCGTTTAGCGAAGATGCTGGTGCCGGCGCCCTATAAAGCGCCGGAGAAGAAGGCCAAGGGGGTCCGGAGTGGCCCCCGTCGCAAGTGCGCTTCGGACGTGACGTCTAAAGACGAGACCCGCTCCTCCGCCGCCGAGGATGACGACGATGAGGAGGAGGAGGAGGACAACCCTCCCCCTGATGAGGGAAGGAAGAAGAGGGCAGCCTCCACGAACCTGGAGGCGGGGACGCCCAAAAAGGGGAAGGGCTCTTTTGCGGACAAATCCGCGTGGGACGTCAACAGCAGTCCGGAGCGACACCCCCGCACCAAGCCTCAAGCTGCTTCGTAAGTGCTATGACTCCCGCATACCCGTATGTCCAGCCTCCCTATTTTAATGTATTGACATGTTTAATTATGCTATCGCAGTCCGGCCCACAATAGCTCCCTGCGATCCTCATCAAGAGGTTCGTTGGACTCAAAGGAGATGGCCAGCGAGACACCGCCAGCCGCCTACTCTCCCAAGGCCGAAGGAGACGACGAGGTGCTCTCCCAACGGACCTTCCCAGGTCGAGGAGAGGATCAAGAGGCGACCGAAAGCGAAGCCCCTGTCGCCGAACACCGGGGGGAACCAATCCCCCGGGAGACTAGGGAGGAGGGCCGTACTCAGTTCGTCCCTCAACCAGGCTTGATTCCGGAGATCGATACGGCTCCGGAAACCGACACGCAACCTCCTTCGAAAGAAGGGGGTATGCCTATTCCACCGGTGACCCCTATCCAACCAGGGGCACCAGATGATCTGCTAGAAGCGCTGCGAGGCACTTCCATTGCGGATGAGCACCGTGTTCTTATGAGCACGGTGATTGAAAGGGCTTAGTCCGTTAAGAGCGGACTAACCGAAGCATGCAGCAGCCTGCTTACAGGTTTTGAGGTAAGCGACGCAAAAGGAGAAAATCCCAATATAGATAGTAGCCCCTGAGACAGTGTTCGGTGTTCAGAAAGAAAAGCCGGACAGAGGATCAATCCTTTTATGGCAGGAAACTAACTAAATTTGTCTAGAATAAATATGCAGGCGTCGCTGCTGGCCGCGGCCTCACGTGCTGCCGAAGTCTCCGATCTAAAGCGGAGGCTGGAGCAGGCTGAGGAGGAGCTCGTCCAGGTGAGGAGGCAGCTCCAGGAGAATCAAGGTATGTGGCAACCCAAGAAGTCCTCGGAAAGAGTAAGATGTTTGTATATTGACCGAAGTGTCTTGATATAAATAGGAGCCACGACCGAGGTCGAGGCCCTGAAAAAGGCCCTGGGCGAAGGCGAGGGGAAGGCCGTCAAGGAGCAGGCTGCCCATAAGAAGCTCAAGGCTCGGGTCAGTGAGGTCCAACAAGAGCTCCACGACGCGGTGAAGAAGTGTGAGACCTTGGAGTGTGACGCGTCGGCTAAAGAGGCCAAACTCTCCAAGGCTCATCAGAGCGCAGAGACGGCCCGGAACGAGGCCCAGGGTGCCCTCCAAGAGGTCCAGGAGGCGAGGAAAATTGCGGCGGGTAAGGCATTCAGTATGCAAAGAGGAAGTATCTTTTACTAACTCGGATTCGGAGTTCTCCAGGGGCTTTTGCTGATTTGCCGCAAAGTGTGTCCGATGCCATGGAATTCTTCCGAGCCAAAGAAGGGAGTTCTACGGAGAAGCTATTCTGGTCGCAATATCTTGTGCCAGAGCATCCCGTGTCCTTCACCGATCAGCTGAAATAGTTGGTGGAGCTGCATAGGGTGGCCGAACTAGCCATGAAGGTTTTGATAATCTGGCTATGGCCAGCCGAAGCTATGCCCGGAAGGTACTTCGGACTCGTGAGGCGGATGGTGGACACCTGTCCTCGGATGGATATCGTCAAGCGATCGGCCTGTATTAAGGGTGCTCATATGGCCTTCGCCCGTTGCAAGATGTGGTGGGCGAAGATGAACGCCTCGAGCTGGCCCGAGGGCCGCCAGAGGGCAAGGAGCACCACACACCTGAGCGCTATTTCGCGGATGTCCCGGAGGGGTCTCGCATTGCAGCAGTGCAGTGTGGGCAGGACATTATTTTTGAATGAATACATTCGTGTTGTCTTTGCCTTGTATGATGAAACAAAGTCAGTTTGTAATATAATTGTTGTTATGTTTTAATTTTTTCACTCCTGTGCGGCCGTGTTGTATGGAATCTGAGGGTTGGCCAGTCGTCGGCTTCTGCCCCCATGTAGGTAGTACGGGGGTGTTCGGGATGGAATCTAAACAATCTAGATCCAATTGTATGGTCCTTGAAGGAGTTGTTTAGCGCAACGAACCTGGCAATCAGACTATGCGGCTTAAACGCCCTCACTTAGCCATAGGAGTTTTACAATAAAACATAGGCGCAGCCCCTAGTTTTCGAACCAGAGTGCTATGAGCGTGATCGGGAAGTACCGATCCTTCGCGTAATGCGGGAGAAATCTCCAACGATTTGTAACCTCCGAACAGCTGACCGGCTCTCGCCACATCATGACAGTCAGTTTTCGGCTTTCTCTACTCAGGTGCTCCTTTGGATAAATCAGTGCACAATCGCAGTAGTTCTCCCTTTACTACCTTAGCCAATATAGCGGAACGTAAGGTAGCAAGCACAGGAGCCGGGCAACCCAACTATTGACCAAAGACATGATTCGGAGCCAATGCATATAATGCTAAATTCGGGGTGCCGAACTATATTATAAAGAGTGTTCGGACTTTGTTGCCGTATTGTGGGGCGCCTTGGAGCCCGTGGCAAATATGAAGCGTACCAAAGTGTACGGGTGCTAGAAGATAAGTTATTAAAGGAAAACAGAAAGAAAGCAGAGGTGATATCTTGGGCCCTTAAACTTGAGCCACGAACTGTTTGCATTATAATTGGATTAATGTGTCAAAGCGCATGAATACAAATAATGCGATAAGCAATCCGGCTATTTAACATGCCATGACCAAGGGCGAGCTGCGTGTGGGTCCTGACAACAGGTAGAGTGACCTCTAGAGCTTCCCCTATACATCAATGCTTCTTGCCATCCTAGTATTTTTATCCTTTTACAGGATTGATAATCAGGCCATCCAAGAAGGCCTATGTAAAAGGAACCTGGAGAAGGAAAAAGGAAATAGTGAAAGTATATGTGTGTCCAGGATCCGTCGAGCCGAACTGTGGATTAAAAGCTTTTTGTGCCTCCATTGATGCCCATGGAATTTTGAGTGCGTAATTATGTACGCGTGGTACGAATGCCACTGCCTGATCAGGACGGGGACGGAGGCCAAATTGCTAATCGAGCTCTTGACGAGCCGAGCTGTTCTGCTGCAGCGTAGTCCGGACCTTCTTAACGGTGTCCAGGGGCTCGACAGCCGGATTAAGGTTTTGCTTGAGAAGGCCATTCTGTACTTCTGCTACTAGGGCGGCGGTGTGCTCCCTTGTAAGGAGGGAGCGTTCCGTATTTCCGTTGACCGTGATGACGCCGCGTACACCGGGCATCTTGAGCATAAGATAGGCATAGTGAGGTACCACATTGAATCGAGCAAATGCGGTTCGTCCGAGCAGTGCGTGATAGCCGCTACGAAAGGGGACGATATCGAAGATTAACTCCTCGCTTTGGAAGTTATCCGGAGATCCGAAGACAACCTCTAGCGTGATTGCACCCGTGCAGCGGGCTTCGACACCTGGTATGACTCATTTAAAGGTAGTCTTTGTGGGCTTGATCCGTGATGGATTGATGCCCATCTTTTGCACTGTATCCCGATAAAGCAGGTTGAGGCTTCTATAAGGACGCGTGTCAGGTGAAATCCATCGATGATTGGGTCGAGGACTGTAAAACGTAGGTTTTGGGGGAACTGGCTCAACCCTCAAAGGGGTGGCCTATCACATATATATAATGATGACATACAAGTCCAATACCAATAAGGTATGGTTTACACAGTAGGGCTACAATACGAAGTCTAACACCCTCCCTCAATCTCAACTCACTCCTGAAGTATCTAGGAGGTTGAGATTGCGCCTACAAACCTCAAACATGGGAGAAGGTAGAGGCTTGGGGAAGATGTCCGCAAGTTGATCTTGTGAAGAGATAAACCTGACTTGTAGTAGCTTATGTGCAACACGTTCCCTCACAAAATGATAGTCAATCTCAATGTGTTTAGTCCGTGCATGGAACACTGGGTTTGACGACAGAAACATAGCACCGATGTTGTCACACCAAAGGACCGAAGGATGTGGCTGAGCAACTCCTAGCTCTCGAAGTAGGGACTCGATCCATATAAGTTCAGCATTTGCATTGGCAACCGACTTGTACTCAGCTTGTGTGCTGCTGCGGGAAACAGTGGCTTGCTTGTGTGCACTCCAGG
>NC_057814.1:591311228-591469983 GCF_018294505.1 Triticum aestivum | reverse complement strand
CTGTCATCTGGACACCCAGCCCAATCAGCATCAGAGAATGCAGAAAGAACTCCGGAGGAACTGGGGCGCAGGTGAAGACCAAAGGAGACAGTGAGACGCACATAACGCAGTATGCGCTTCACAGCAAACTAGTGTACATCAGTGGGAGCATGAAGATATTGGCACACCATGTTAACCGCAAAGGAGAGATCGGGACGCGTGATCGTCAGATACTGCAGGCCACCAACAATACTCCTGTACTCAGTAGCATCCTCAGGAGAGAGAAGAGCACCATCAGCAGCAGAAAGGGTGTCAGTGGAGGACATGTGCATAGGCGATGGCTTGCACTTGAGCATACCAGCACGGCGCAAGAGATCAAGAGAGTACTTCTTCTGGGTGAGAGCCAAACTGCCACGAGACTGATGATCGACCTCAATACCCAGGAAGAAATGAAGCTGTCCCAAATCCTTAACTGCAAAATCACGACCAAGTGCAGTCACAAGAGCATCAGCAGCCGTCGGAGATGAGCTCACCAGGACAATATCATCCACATACACAAGGAGGTACATGGTCACACTCGGTCGCTGAAACAAGAACAGTGAAGTATCAGTCGTCGAAGGAATGAACCCATGAGTGCGTAGAGCTGAAGCCAGGCGAGCATGCCAAGCACGGGGAGCCTGCTTCAGTCCATATATGGCCTTCGTCAGATGACAGAGATGATGAGGCTGAGTGTGATCAACAAATCCAGGTGGCTGCCGCATGTAAACCTCTTCTTCAAGCAATCCATGAAGAAAAGCGTTCTGCACATCAAGTTGGCGGAGAGACCATCCGTGAGAAACTGCCAGAGACAGAAGAAGTCGAATAGTGGTAGGCTTGACAACTGGGCTGAATGTATCCTCATAGTCCAGGTCCTGACGATGTTTAAAGCCCTTAGCCACGAGGCGCGCTTTGTAGCGCTCAATGGAGCCATCTGCATGTTTCTTCACCTTGAACACCCACTTCGAATCAATGATGTTGACGCGAGACGGAGGGGGAACAAGTGTCCAGGTCTTATTCTTCATAAGAGCATGATATTCTTGTTCCATAGCAGCCCTCCAGTGTGGAATACTCATAGCGGCTTGATAACTGCGTGGTTCGGCGGTTGGATCATCCACAACATGAGCCAGGCAAGCAGCAAGATAGGTGACCGTGCCATCGGTGCGCTCCTTGGGACGAACAATGCCACTGCGGCTGCGAGTGTGTGGACGCCGCGGGGGAGCAAACACCGGGGCCGGCGGGATGTCCGGAGCAGGTGAGACTGGTCCAGGGGACTCCGGCAAAGAAGGACCGGGTGACGTCGGGCCGGGCGACGGCGGACCAGGCGACAGCAGGCCAGGCGACATAGGCCCCGGCGGCGTGTGAGCCACTGCAGACCCGAGCGAAGTAGGCACCAATGACGCTCGCGCGGATGGCGAGGGCGACGAGGGAGGGGAGTCCGGGCAAGGAGGTGGCGACGGAAACTGCTCAGAGGAGGCCGTCGCAGGCTCTGGCCCGTTCGCAGTAGCTAGCATGGGCTCCGGGGCAGGCGCGGTTGGAGACGAGGCGCCAGGTGCGGGGTTGAGGGCGGGAGGCGGTGCATGCACTGGCCGATCGACGTGCACCACAGGCGACGTAGCGGGTCCGTCAGGGAGGAGTTCCAGGCGAGCTCCACGTCCAATTCCTGCACCATGATTAGGTAACAACACAGGCGAATATGCAACATCTTCAAATTGGCCAGGCATAAGAGGAGATGAATGCATAGAAGGTGTTGTGGTGGATGACTGAGGCATGGCAGAAAAGGGGAGACGGTCTCATCAAAAACAACATCCCGAGATATGTAGACTCGATTGGTTGGGACATGGAGACACTTGTAGCCTTTATGAAGAGAACTATACCCTAAGAACACACACTTTTTGGAGCGAAACTCAAGTTTGCGATCATTATAAGGACGAAGATGAGGCCAGCAGGCACACCCGAACACCTTAAAAAAGGTATAGTCAGGAGTTTCACCTAAGAGAAGCTCAATCGGAGTTTTCATATTAAGAACACGCGTAGGTAATCTGTTAATGAGAAAACACGCGGTAGCAAAAGCATCACTCCAAAAACGAAAGGGTACAAAAGCATGAGCAAGAAGTGTGAGGCCAGTCTCAACTATATGGCGATGTTTGCGCTCAACAGCGCCATTCTGCTGATGTGTATGCGGGCATGATAAACGATGAGAGATCCCAAGCTTATTAAAGAAGGTGTTGAGGTTGCGATATTCGCCCCCAATCTGATTGAACATGGATAATTTTATGCTTGAGTAGACGTTCAACATGCAATTGAAACTGTATGAATATATCAAACACATCAGATTTGCGCTTAAGAAGATAAAGCCAAGTGAAGCGACTATAGGCATCAACAAAACTGACATAATAGTTGTGACCACTAACAGATGTTTGTGCCGGACCCCACACATCAGAAAACACAATTTCAAGAGGGTTCTTTACTTCTCTAGTAGATGAAACAAAAGGTAGCTGATGACTCTTGCCTTGCTGACAGGCATCACACACGGACATCTCTTTATTGCTAGACACTAATGGTAGCTCATGATGGTGGATTATGTGGCGAACGATGGGTGTGGCGGGGTGACCAAAGCGAGAGTGCCAATGGGAAGGCGACACACGAACACCGCTGAAGACGCACGGGGCAGATGGATCCTCCAAACGGTACAAGCCTTGGCTCAACCGGCCACTAAGCAGAACGTCCCGGGTTGCTCGATCCTTAACAAAAAGATTAAAAGGGTGAAATTCACATAGGACATGATTATCAAGGGTGAGCTTAGGGACAGATAAAAGATTACGAGTTACAGAGGGTACCCGTAAAACATTACGAAGATGGAGCTGCCTAGAGGGATGACTAGTTAAAAGAGATGCTTGGCCAATATGAGAGATGGGCATACCTACACCATTGGCGGTGTGAACCTGATCGTTCCCGTAGTAGGGCTGGTAGATGGAGAGTTGGTTGAGCTCATTCGTCATGTGATCCGTGGCGCCGGTGTCCATGTACCAGGCTGGATCAATAGGGTAGGATGGTGTGTATCCCTGCTCGACGCGCGGGTCCTTGCCCTTGGCGGCGATGTGCGCAGACGGGGCGGCAGCGATGTGGGCAGCCGGGGCGGCGGCGGGAGGACCAAAGTCTGCCATGGCAAACTGGCGCTCGTTGCCCTTGCCGTCATTGCCGATGCCAAGGAAGCTCCTCTGAAAGCGGCGGTGACACTTGGAGGTGACATGGCGTTCACGACCACATAGCTGGCACACCACCCTAGTGTTAGGGCCCCCACCCAGGGTCGATGCAGGGGGCGGGGCTGCCTTGCCAGGTGACGGGGCAGGTGGTTGCTGGCCACGAGAGGCCCAGAAGGCCACCGGCTGGGCGGTGATGGTGGCAGAGGAGCGACGAGCCTCGACGCGTTGCTCGGTGAAGACGAGGCGTGAGTAGAGCTCGTGAGGAGGCATCGCTGGCTTGGCGTTGTGGACGACCTCGGCGAGATTGTCGTAGTCGGCGTCGAGGCCTTTGATGACGAAGCCGGCGAACTCCTCGTCGCTAAGCGGCTGACCAATAGAGGTGAGCGTGTCCGCCAGCACCTTCATCTTGTTGAAGTAGGTCGTAGCGGAGGAGTCCAGCTTCTTGATGTCGGCGAGTTCGCTGCAAAGGGCCATCGAGCGGGAGGTAGAGACCTGGGCAAAGGCGTGCTCCAGGGTCGTCCAGGCGTCCATGGAGGTGGCGGCGAAGAGACAAAGGCCAGCGAACCCATCGTCGAGGGAACCCTGGATGGCAGAGAGGGTCGCCTGGTCCTGCTGCACCCACATACGGTGTTCCGGGTTGATGGCCGGGCCGTGGACGGTAGGGATGACCTGCGGAGGACACGGTAGCGAACCATCAACAAACCCGAGGAGAGACCGGCTGCGTAGCAGCGGTAGGACCTTGGCGCGCCAGAACAAGTAGTTGTCCGGCGTGAGTCGGATGGCGATCAAGTTGTCGAAGTGGAACGGCCTGGTGGGCGTGATTGCGCCAGCAGCAGGGACGATTGGCAGCGGAGCCGCGACAGGATCCACGACCGCGACCGATGCCGCGGGTGGCGGCGCGGGGACGATCGGGATCACGGCCGCGGGTGGTGCCGTGAGCGAGGCCGTGGGTGGCTCCGCGGGCAGCGTCTCCCCCGAGGTCGCCGGGATGACGGCGAGTGTCGAGGAGGATCCAGAGGAGGCCATCGCGGGCGGCGGCGGCGCGACTAGTGCTGAGGCCGTCGCGGGTGGTGACGGTGGGATTGGCGCTAAAAACAGGGAGCCGACGGCGGTGGTGCCGAAGAACTGAGCCACTGACGGAGCCAGGGGCGAGGTGGGAGGTTGAGGAGGGCGGCAAGCGACGCGGGGATAGACCCAGAACTGGCGGCGCCCGAAGCGGAAGCGGTCATGGAGCCGGCGGCGGCAGCCCTAGGGTTTAGTGTTTTGGTGCAGCGGCCGCGGCGGGTGGGGTGGAGGCGGAGGACCTAGGTTAGACTCGATACCATGTAAAACGTAGGTTTTGGGGGAACTGGCTCAACCCTCAAAGGGGTAGCCTATCACATATATATAATGATGACATACAAGTCCAATACCAATAAGGTATGGTTTACACAGTAGGGCTACAATACGAAGTCTAACAAGGACTAGTGCGGCCGAACCGCCATGACGGATACTGGTCGGGTGATCCCGACGATCAAATGTGATCGGAAAAGACGACCATGGATTGAATTTTGGGGCAACTGGCTCTATCGCATAGACGTCCCTTAGTGCGCGTTTGCGCTCCCTTTTGGGGATGTGTGTAACATATATCATGTTTACTGTTTTCACTTGAGGGGGAAACTTCTTTTGTCCCCCTGTGTTTGGTTGCCGGGGCTCCTCGTCGTCGTCCTCGCTTTGTGATCCCTTTTCCCTATTCTCGGCGTTTAATTTGCCGGCCTGTTTAAAAACCCAACAGTCTTTGTTGGTATGATTGGCTGGTTTTTCCGGGGTGCCATGTATCTGGCACGGGCGATCGAGTATGCGGTCCAGGCTGGATGGTCCCTGATTGTTTCTCTTGTATGGTTTCTTTCGCTGGTTGGACTTGGAGCCACTAAATCCGGCGTTGACTGTAGTGTCATCGGTATTATCACCATTACTTCGGCGTTTGTGTCTGTTACGTCAGAGCTTGCTTGTTGTTCTTAGCCTCGGAGGGGCCTGCCTCGCTGGCTGTGTTTTTGCTGCGAGCCAACCAACTATCCTCACCCGCGCAAAAGCAGGTCATGAGTGCCGTGAGGGCCGCCATAGATTTTGGCTTTTCTTGGCCGAGGTGGCGGGCGAGCCATTCGTCGCGGATGCTGTGTTTAAAGGCCGCTAAGGCTTCGGCATCCGGACAGTCGACGATCTGGTTCTTTTTAGTTAGGAACCTAGTCCAGAACTTCCTGGCTGAGTCCCCGGGCTGTTGAACTATGTGACTTAAGTCATCGGCGTCTGGCGGCCGAACATATGAACCTTGGAAGTTGTCGAGGAAGGCTTCTTCCAGGTCCTCCCAGCTGCCAATAGAATCCTCGAGCAGACTGTTTAGCCAGTGCCGGGCTGGCCCTTTAAGTTTTAGTGGGAGGTATTTGATGGCGTGAAGATCATCCCCGCGGGCCATGTGGATATGGAGAATAAAATCCTCTATCCATACCGCGGGATCAGTTGTTCCATCGTATGATTCGATGTTTACGGGTTTAAACCCTTTTGGGAATTCATGATCCATTACTTCATCAGTGAAGCAAAGAGGGTGCGCGGTGCCTCTATATCGGGCCACATCGCGACGTAGCTCCGATGGAGTTCGTCTGCGACATTCGGCTCGGGCGTGACTAGGTTTGTCACGCCCGAATAGATAGTTGTCCCCGCGCGTTAAGTCACGTCCTTGTGATCCGTAGATCGATCTTGTATGTTCCGCTCTACTGTCCAGCTCTTGGCGGAGGTCATATGTATGGCCCCGAGCTGTCTTATCGCTGCCTTTACGGCGGAGTGGGACAATCTGGTTTTCGGCTCGGGTTGCAGTTTTGTCCCGACCGCGCGGTGGCTGATCAGCCGCGTTGCGTGATGCTGGTGCGGGATCTGGCGCCTCATCGTCGAACTGAGGTAGTAATCTGCGCTTCGGTTAACTTTTGGTTGGACGTTTAAGGCCGTATTCCTCGGCTGCTAGGACATCGGTCCATCTGCCATTGAGCAGGTCTTGATCAGCTTGAAGCTGCTGCTGCTTCTTTTTCAGGCTCCTCGCAGTGGCTATTAGCTGAAGCTTAAAGTGCTCCTGCTCCAGGGGCTCCTCAGGCACGATGAAGTCTTCGTTGCTGAGGCTCACCTCCTCCTCGGAGGGCGGACGGTAACTACCGTCCTCCGAGTCTTCTTCTATGGCCTGTTCGTCAGCGCTGACATGCCCTGATTCCCGGTTGTCTCGTTCGGTAGTTTGTTCATCGGGTTCCTCTGTGTCTTCGGCACCATCCGGAGTGTTGTCCTCTCCTGTGCTGGTGTTGCTATCCCTGCTGCGGCGGGATTTAGAGCGGTGCCGCAGACGCCGGCGCTTTGGTTGTGTTTTAGGAGGGTCCTCCTTTGCTGGGTTTTCCTTGTCATCGCCGCTGTTATTTTTCGGCGTATCTACCATGTAGACGCCGTATGAGGAAGTGGCCATCCATCGTCTGGTGAACGGCGGGTTTTGGGCCTCCTCGTCTCCGGCATCATCGTCCATACCGTCGATGTCTCCGGAGTCATAGTCCAGCGTGTCGGTTAAGTCTTCGACAGTGGCTATGAAGTGGGTGGTGGGTGGGAGGCGAAATTCTCCCCCGTGATCAGCCTCCAGCTCGAACCGGACATAATTCGGCTGTGAGTCCCCCGCCAAGGACAGATTTCTTAACGAATTTAGCACATCGCCCAAGGGCGAATGCTGGAAGATGTATGTGGCGCTAAACTCAAAGATCGATAAGCGATCCAGCTCGGCATCGGCGGATGCACATGGCTCAGAATTTATGACCAGAGACGAGTCCGAAGTTCCGGTGACAAAGACGTCGTGTGACTTTAGGTCTATGTTCGGCTCCAACGCCGTGGAATCTGCGGCCTCCGCGGTGGGGTCGAGCCTCCCATCCTTGGACGGCACAATATGCTCCGGATCTAAGGCCGGAGCAGTTACAGGAGCAATCTTCTGGATGCGGCCCGATGACAGATTTAGGTCATGTTCATTGGGGTGACTAGGAGCGTTTGCCGTAGTCTCGAATCCGGCGAAGATCAAATCTCCACGGATGTCCGCGACGTAATTCAAGCTCCCAAATCTGACCTGATGGCCAGGGGCGTAGCTGTCGATCTGCTCCAGGTGGCCAAGCGAGTTAGCCCGCAGTACGAAGCCGCCGGACACAAAGATCTGTCCGGGGAGGAAGGTTTCTCCTTGGACAACGTCACTATCAACGATTGAAGGGGCCATTGAACCTTTCATCGATGGCACAGTGGAGCTCTCAATGAAAGCACCAATGTCGGTGTCAAAACCGGCGGATCTCGGGTAGGGGGTCCCGAACTGTGCGTCTAGGGTCGATGGTAACAGGAGACAGGGGGCACGATGTTTACCCAGGTTCGGGCCCTCTCTATGGAGGTAATACCCTACTTCCTGCTTGATTGATCTTGATGAATATGAGTATTACAAGAGTTGATCTACCACGAGATCGTAATGGCTAAACCCTAGAAGTCTAGACTGTATGACTATGGTAATGAGTATCTCCTCCTCCGGACTAAGTCCTCCGGTTTATATAGACACCGGGAGGATCTAGGGTTACACAAGGTCGGTTACAAAGGAAAATAATCTACATATTTGGTCGCCAAGCTTGCCTTCCATGCCAAGGAGAGTCCCATCCAGACACGGGTGCAGTCTTTGGTCTTCATGTCTTCATAGCCCATCAGTCCGGCCCATGGCTAACAGGCCGGACCCCGAGGACCCCTTAGTCCAGGACTCCCTCAGCCACAGCTCCTTGATACAAGGTGGAGCCGAAGTTAACCATACAACAGTTGTACTCTCCGTACGGCTATAGTTGGCCAAACGATTTGCAACTCTATTTTCACTACGATGAATTTTCTGAGGATAAAACTCCCTATTACACATTAACTCCTTGATCTCTCGAACCAAGTGCCCATACGCCGAACGCTCCAGTCCCTTGCTCACCAAGCTTGAGAGAGCTTCTGCCGAGTCCGACTGAACGACCACTGGGAGTGTAGAATGTTGGATAGCCAAAGCCATGCCCTCCATTATCGCATGTAATTCGGCTTCCAGAGCGTCATTGCAGTGGAAAATCACCCGGTATGCAGAGAAGATGAGTTGTCCGGTGCTGTCCCGTAGCACCATTCCCGCGGCGGCCGATCCATCAGAACCATTGAATGACCCGTCCACGGAAAGAGCAACATGCCCTGGAGTGGGATTTGGCCACGGCTCGGCCCGAGGCGCCGTTTTCTCAATCATGGAAGGGGTAGCCGAAGATGGCATCTTCCCTTTGATAATTTCATCAGTTGAGAACCGGCCAGCCAATTTGACTGATTTATAGTAGCTATCCAAAAAATCGACTGTAACATGAACTGGAGGCACCTCCTTACCATGTGTTTGATTTGACCGCAATTGCCATATACGCCAGCAAATCATAATGATCATATCTCGAGTCTCATCAGGGCACCTAGACAAAAGATGTAGCAGCCATTCCTTTCTGTTATCGATCAAAACCTCATCGCCAGGAAGGGGCCATCTAGTGCGCATGCTGATCCAAACATTTCTGGCATGAGGGCACGCCACCAAGGCATGGAAAGAACCTTCCTCCTCCACTCCACACAAAGGGCACGTTGATCTGGTAGCCAGATGCCTGTACACTTTGCACTTTTGCGTTGGGATGGCTCCTGTAGCTGCTTTCCAAGCTGAGATTTTCATACGTTGAGGAACCGATGATTTCCATATGCAGTCCCATAGCGTGCGGCTCCCACTAGTAGCAGAACTAGAGGATCCACCAGCGAAGGAAGCATCATGATCGCATGCGGCCAATAAATACGCGCTTCTCACCGTGAACAGCCCACTTTTCTCCGGTGCCCAAGCAGCAAAATCAGTGCGCTGCCTTGGCGAGGTGCGTATCTTTAGTATATGCTCAATGTCCATCGACCAAAAATGTTCTTTTAATCTGTCCAGCCGCCAAGCTCCATTACCATCCAGGAAATCAGAAATTCTATTGAAGCGGCAGGTTCGCTTTGGTGTGATCGATCGGTAGGAATATGGCCGAGGAATCCAAGGGTCTCTCCAAGTCCAAATAAGGGTACCATTCCCGACGCACCAAATTATGCCCTTCTTCAGCAACTCGAGACCATGCAATATGCCCCCTTCCAAACCACCGAACCATTGCCCGTGAACCCAGTATCCAGGAGATTACCGGTTGCAAAATACTTTGCTTTCAACAGTCTTGCACACAAATCGTCCGGTGTATCAAGAAGTCTCCAGGCCTGTTTAGCAAGTAGAGCTTGGTTGAAAGCCCTCATATCTCTGAATCCCATACCACCCATGTCTTTTGGTAGCTTCATCTTCTCCCAACTCAGCCACGCCATTTTCCTCTTCCCTTTTTCCACCCCCTAGTAGTACTGACGAATCATACGAGTTAGTTCATCACAAACTGATGCAGGGAGCTTAAAAACACTCATTACATAAGTCGGAATTGCTTGGGCCACTGACTTGATTAATATCCCTTTGTCGCCAGTGGACATATATTGTTCCCCCCAATCCACCAATCTCTTTCCTAGTCTTTCCTGAATAGATTCAAAATTCCCTTGGTGCATTCTCCCCTCTGGCACGGGGAGTCCAAGATACTTAGGTTCAAAACATTGCTGAATAATTTCCAGAACTCCCTTAACTGTTGTAGCGACCGCAGGTGAACAATGATCGGAGAAGAGGATGGAACACTTTTGATGGATTAATGAGTTGGTCCGTGGCCTCCGCGTAAGTGTTCAACAAACCCTTCACCAACACTACCTGCTGCCCTGACGCTTGAAAGAATAATAGAGAGTCATCTGCAAATAAAAGATGTGATATCTCGGGAGCACCTCTACAGATTTTGACCCCTTTCAAACCATCCTCCACCATTGATTTGTTTAAGAGAGCTGATAAGGCATCAGCTACAAATAGGAATAAAAATTGGGATAATGGGTCACCTTGCCGAAGTCCCCTAGAAGGGATAACTGACTATGTTAACTTGCCGTTGAGCTTCACCGAGTATTTAACTGATGACACACAGGCCATGACTCAGGATATCCAGTCCTGAGAAAAACCCCACCTGAGAAGGGCCTTCTCCAAAAACACCCAGTCAACACGGTCGTATGCCTTGGAAAGATCAAGCTTGTATGCGCACAAGGCCTCCGAGTTTACTGATAAAGTCTGAATATGATGGATACATTCAAAGGCAATAATGGAATTATCTGTGATGAGCCTTCCTGGAATGAAGGCACTTTGATTCTCCGATATAAGCTCAGTGAGAAGAGGGCGTAACCTGTTTACCATGCATTTTGACACAATCTTGTAAACGACATTACAAAGACTAATGGGTCGAAAGTCCTTCAGTTCCTTCGGGTGTTGAACTTTTGGGATCAAAATAATGGTCGTGTCATTGATCCCGTCAGGCATGATTCCGGTAATGAAGAAATTCTGGACCGCTGCAACAATTTCCTCTTTTAGCATAGCCCAATTACGTTGATAAAAACGGGCGGGGAAGCCATCCGTGCCCGGGGCCTTCAAGGGGCCAATTTGGAAGAGGGCGTCCGATATTTCCTGTTCAGAGTATGGTTTACAAAGTGACTCATTCATGTCATCTGTGACTCTAGGAGTAATGCATTCTAGAACCTTCCTGGGTTCAAGGGTCGGGTCCTTAGTATACACCTCCTTGAAATAAGATCTGGCCATTCTTTCCATGTCCGTCGGAGCTGAACACCATGAGCCGTCAGCTTTGAGCAGCCGCTGAATGTGATTTCGGCGAGCTCGCCAAACCGCCCTGCTGTGCGTGTAACTTGTATTCCTCTCGCCCTCCTTTATCCACGTGATGCGTGATTGCTGCAGCCACATCATTTCCTCTCTATACAAAAGCTCATCTAGCTCATACATCTTACGCCGAATCTGAGAGTAATCAGCCCCTCCTGCTTGAAGTTCAGCGAGTTGCGAGCGTAGAGTTTCTATCTCCTTTAACACATTACCAAAGTTTTCTTTACTCCATCTTTTTAGCTCCTTCATCATCCCTGCCAAGGAGCTCGCAACCGAGTTCAGGCCCTCGGTTGGTTTGTTATTCGCCCAGGCCTTGGCAATTACATTCGCAAACGCTGGGTGGCGCTCCCACATGATCTCATACCGCGGGTTGTGCTCTTTCTTCCGAACATCTGGTAACCCTTGCAACTCTATTATTGTAAAATAGACATTTTACCACTGCCTCAACTAGAAGGGTTTGGCGTACTTTGCTGCGCCGTTGGTGTTATTAGCTTTCTTAAAAAAATACTATTCACTCTATTTTAAAACATAAGGTGTATTACTTTTTTGAAAAGTCAAACCTTTTAAGTTTGGTCAAATTTATAGAGAAATATATCAAAATCCATAATATCAAATTGGTATGATTAGATTCATCATGGAATAAATTTCCATACTCTTTTTGTTTAATATTATGGATGTCAATATTTTTTACTCTGAACTTGGTCAAAGTTAAAGAAATTTGACTTTCTAAAAAACTAATACCCCTTATATTTTTGAACAGATGGAATATTTTGTTTGGCGGGATGGAGGAGATGATGGAGTGTGTTTTATTATTATTTATAATGAGGTCATCTGATGGGCCTTTCGTGGTATGGTTCTGTGTTATCCGCTAGCCAACATATATTAATGTGGGAAAATTTCTTCGTCGGTGGCTGCATGTACTATATTGGTGCTACAGTATCACTTGGTGACGCTTTTTTTCTACGTGACGGAAGGGTGGGCGGTATTGATATGTTTTTATAGGCCGGTTACTATTGATTGATCTGAAAAATCATTGGCATGGTCAAAATTGCAAAGCAAATCCAAAGTTAAATACTCCAGTTGAATGAAAGAAATTTCAAAATCAGGGAACATATAGGAATTAAAATAATTGAATGGAAGAGCTCCTTGAGAATTGTAAACCCGGTCAAAATCCTTTGACCCACTTCTAAATTGAAGACCTCAATTAATTGTGAGGCCTTAAAAGAATAGGAAACATAGTGTATAGTATACAAGAATTGAATGAGGGAGCTTTGAGAAATTGTTGACCCGGACAAAATCGGATGACCCAATTCCAACTGGAGACCTCAATTAAATCTGGTTAGGAAGCATAGTGTATAGTATACAAGAACTGAATGAGAGACCTTTGAGAAATTGTTGACCCGGTCAAAATCGGGTGACCCAATATCAAATGGAGACCTCAATTGAATGTGGGTTCTTTAAAACTAGGGAGCATAGTATTATAGAGGATGATGAAACAATATCTTCCTCTTCGGCACTTTTAGTACCCAAAAATATCTTCATTTCAACTGTCGAAAAAACATAAATATATTTTTCCACTCTTACATATTTTTTTACAATAAAAGAGAAACTTTATCAATTGGGCGTAAAGTAAAATCCTACAAATCCGCAAAATTTTCATATTAACATTTGCCCCAAAGATACTGAAGAAAATGGACCTTTTCACACGATGATCTTAAAGTAGTACATTAAGTTTATCAATGTGCAAATCTCATACTTGTACATGGGTTACCCCTACAATTCTAGAAATGAAGAAAAACTTTAAAAAACAAATTAAAATATAAAAAATGAAGAAACTAGGGAGGAAACAAACAAAAACCGTAAAAAGGAAGAAAAACATGCAAACCAGTGAATGAAGGCAGCGGGCGAACTCGACCGCGACACCTAGCGTGGAAAGAAAATACGCAAATGGGCTTGCCCAATAGCTACATCATTGGTGAGAACTATTCAGCGAGACAAAAGAAACTCTCGCATGATGCAAGATATAATCGCCGCATAGTAACTATAGAAAAACAAAAAACAATAGAAAAATACCGGAGCGAGAAACACGATTTTTCTTCCTTTCTTTCCCTTTCTGAGAGGCACAGATATGCTTCTTGCGGAAGAAAATCTGGCCTCCATGACAAGCATATTTGTGCCTCTTGTGGAAAGAAAATTTTTGTCCTTTTCCGAGAGACATAGGCAAACATGTGCCTCTCATGGAAGCAAGAAAAAACCTGTTTTTTTTTCTTTCCGAGCGCCTCTCGACGGAAGCAACCATGTGCCTTCACATGAAGCAAACATGTGCCTCTCATGAAAGCAAAAAAAATGCATTTTTTTTCATTTTCGAGAGGCACAACTCGCGAAAGCAATCCTGTGCCTCTTGTGGAAGCAAAAAAAGAAAAAGAAAACGTGTGCCTCTCACGAGAGCAAACATGTGCCTCTCGTGAAAGAAAAAATAAACGCAATTTTTCACACAATTTTTGTTTTGGTTTTATTTCTCTCTCCAAAATCTCGGGGAAACCAAGTGAAAACCGAGGAGTCGAAAAAATCATCTAAAGCTGAAAAACGCGTACAGAAAAATAAACAGTAAAATCCTGAGAAAGCGCTTAGCACGCGACATGTGGCGGCGTCTAAATGACGCGCTCCTAGCCCACCAAAAATTACCCTCGAGGGGCTCCTGCCAGGAGTACCCATGAGTTAGTTGCTCTCCTCCTTAACACTCGCAATCACGCTATAGCAGCTCCAATGAGGCGGTGTTTGGTGGCCCAAGGCCCAAGTCAACTCAACAGAACTTTCGTGAGGCCAAGCCCTAGAGAAGACTAATAGTCCAAGCGCTAGTCTATTCTACACCGTGAGCGTAGAATAGGAATTACTCGAGAAGCCTATAAGCCCACGGGCGTCCTTCAATCGTTTGTTGATGCCTACATCTTTACCTAATATTAAAGGGAGGATTGTTTCTCCACTTTTTTTGTCATACGGTCAGACCCAGATAAATTTTCGTACGTCAGGCATTTTCTCGTTCGTTCAGATTTGTTTTCTACGGAAAAAAAGACGCGCATAGCCGCGACGGGCCGACCCATTAGTACAGCTCCCACACCAGCGAAAAAAGTCGAAGGAAAAAGAATACTACGCCTCGTGGACTCGAACCCAAGCGCTCAAGCTAGACACTGGGAAAGTTTGCAACTGGACCACACAAGCGCTTATGTTTACAAGGCAGCGCGACGTATTAAATTAAACTAGCAGCCGCACCAAATACTAAGAGCAAAAGGAAAACTTTTTTGTGCAAAAATTGAATATATTTTAGAACGCAAATATTTTCCAAAATTGTGAGCAAAATATTTAAATTCGAGCACTTAAAAGAATAATGTTTTTTTTAACCTGAATATTTTGTAAAACATGAACAATCTTTGAAAACTAGGAGGTACTATAATGATTTTTTTCTATTTGGAATATTTTTAAAAAACACAAAAAATTGAACTTTGAATTTGAAATGGCAAAGATTTGTTCAAAACATAAATATTCTTGAAAAAGGGAGGTATTATAGCTAACTTTTTTAAAATTTATACCTACTAATAAAACGGGGTGAATATTTTAAGTACACCCATGGATGCTTTGTTTTAGTTTAATTTATGAAACTAGGGGTATGGAAGGAATCCTTTTCTTCGTCGCCTACTCACGTATGACCAACCTAGCTCGGCCAGTGACACCCATCACAATGCATGAGGAGTCCAATTACGACTTCATGGTCTATCTGACACCAACTACTCAATTTATATGATAGCACGGGCATATATTATGTGCACTACTTTTTCCTAATATATTACTCGGATGATAATAAAATCTTTGTTCAAGCTCGTTATCTCGCCGGACACGAAGGAGGCTCAAGGACCTAGCCAACCTTGGTTAGTGACAACTGGTATTACAATCGCCGGCGACAAGGACAACAAAGAGGACAAGTGAAAACATGTGTCTGATGTCATATTGAAATGGAGAATGTGGACCTGAGGACGAGGTATTACTATTAGTCATGTATTATGTTAGGGGAATGAGGGTGAGGTCTTTAACCATGCTCAGTGGGTAAGGACATGTGGGGCTGTTTCCTCCCGTTGCAGCGCACGGGCATGTTTGCTAGTAGAGTGCAAAGAAAGGTTGCATGTCGGAGCTAGCGTATGCATGATTGGCGATTCGATCGTACGTACTCGTGCGCATGCGTGACGTCAGGACGGTGACTCCGTTGCGCTTAATTAATTGCGATTGTGATGATCTCGTTTCCCTGCCACTTCGCTAGGGTTCGGGATCGAATTCCGGTGCCGGTCGCCAGCGTCGTTCACGCGGTGGCCGAGGCCCGTGCGGGGGTGCCTGATGCGCGAGGCACAGGTATGCATCCCCCACCTCTGGCAGGAGGGCCAGGGTTGCTTGGGCGTTGACCGGTCCACCATGACCCTGATGGTCGACACGTGGGGCAGACGAGATCGGACCGCCATGGGGCACCCGACACTAGGGTTTCTCCGTGTGCCGCGGGTATAAATCGGAATCCAGGGCCTCCTCCCCTCATTTTCGATTTGAGCGAGTGCTTGTCTCACTTCTGGGACGCGCCGTCCGGGGCTAGATCTAGGGTTCTTCACTCTTTTGACTGGTGGGAAGGAAAAATCTGTGGCGATCGTCGCTCTTTTGCCCAAGTTATGGCATCCCCCCCTCAGATTCCACCACCCGATACCATCGACGAGAGCAAAATCACCATGAGGGAGGAGGGGTTTGGTGCGGGGCGACATGGGCGTGGGGCTGGGCGCTTCGATCGCGGTCGGGGGCACGGCCGGGTTCTCGACCACCATGTCTGGAAGCGCAAGACGGAGATGGGGGATTCCTCGACGCAAAGAGCTTCGGGATCTGGAGATGCTGGATCAGAGAAGTGGGACAAGGCGGTCGGAGGCAACCAGACCGAGCTGCCTCGCCGGGAGCGGTGGGGAGCGGACAAGGGGGACACGAGCATGGTCCGCAACCCTGAGAAGAATCCTACTCCTCCTCGAGCGCAAGATCCTCCTGCCTATCCTGGTAACATTGCTCCTCGTCCTGAACCGTGTCAGATCTGTAATCTGACTGGTCATGTTACTGCTAGATGCCCACGGGCTGTGTGTGGTAGATGTAAGAAAAGAGGTCATCTGCATGTGATCTGTACTGAGTTCTTACGTGGGAGTGCTCTCCTGTGATGTGTGCGTTCCAAGGCAAGGGGCATGGGTTCTTCTATATTCCTGATTTTAGCATTGATAGGCAAGCTAGGGAGAGGATTTTTAATGTGATTGTTACCATCACTGAGGGAGCTGCACCGACTAAAGATATAGAACATGAATTGAGTGTTTACGTGGGACAGGGTTGGAGGTGTTCTGCTAGGTTCTTTGCACCTCAAAAATTCATGATGAGGATGCCTAACCCAAGATAAGTTGATCGTGCTCTGTTTGTGGAAAATGTTAGACTGAAAAAGTGTGGAGTTTCTGTTACATTCTCACCGTGGTTTGAAGATATTGAATCTGAGGGCCTCCTGGAAATTGCCTGGGTTCGGATTGGGAAAATCCCTCCGAATAAGAGATGTGACAGGACCATTGCTTATGTGGGTGGATTGGTGGGCATAACCCTTGAGGTGGATATGTCTACTATAAATTGCCCCTCGTCGGTTCGAGCCAAAATTGGGTGTCGTTCGGTTGATCTGTTGCCTGCTATGGCAGAAGGTGTTCTGGGAGGTCGTTTCTACAAATTTACGTATGAGGTGGAAGAAGTTCTTGTCAGGAACCCTGTGGATAAAGAATCTAAGGGTGTGGACTTGAAGGATGCACCTGCTAAACCTGATCAGACTCCTAACGTAAACGAGCTGATAAGGAAAAAGAAGAAAAACAAGTTGAGTTTCCTGGGAGTAGCAGAGATGGCGATGGTTCTCGTGGGGGCAAGACATGTCGTCTGTCGCCACAAGACCATGACCTCTCAGAGTCATCTGATAGTGAAGTGGATTCATCTCTGCTTATTGAAACAATGGCAAAAGAACATGAGATGGCAGAAGGAGAAAAAACCTTGGATACCTCCCACTGGATTGTGGCCTTGGAGACTGGTGCACCCCAGGCTCCACTGGAATATGAGAACGAGCCTAAGGATGTGCAGGTAAATAATATATCTGCAGCTCACCGCTCATTACCCTTTAATATTACTCGGTCTAACTCTGATCAGGTTGTGGAGGTGGATGGTGATGTGTGCCCGGATCTGAAGACTACAAGCGACTATGTGGTACAGCTACCTGTGACGCCCGGATAATTAGGCTACAGTAATCCCACGTTAATGATGCCACGTCACCACGGTTACTGTTGTTAATCTCGTGTTAGTTCAAAATCGATTCGAAATTCAAACTTAAAATAAAGTCAAACGGTAAAGATTTTCAAATATTAAAACTAAAATGTTGGGGTGTTGCCAAATAATGCATAGGTAATTATTGTGGAGAAACCACACTTTTATAAAATGTTTAAAGGCTCTAAAGTAATTAAAACAGCAGCTATGACAATTAATTAAATGCCTTTTAAAAATAATAATAATGCAAACTATTTTAATTAGGTGTAAAACTTTTTGGGGCAGTAGAATAAATTATAACATTAATTTAGGAGTTGTATTTATATTTTATAAAACAGAAATTAAAAGAATAAAATAGAAAAGAAAATAGATAAAAAAAGAAACAGAAAGGAAATAAAGAGAGAGAGAGAACCCCCTGGCCAACTGGGCCAAACGGCCCAGCCGGCCAGCCACTAACCCAGCCGGCCCACCCATCTCCTCTCCATAACCCCCCTGGGGAAACCCTAGCCCAACCGAACCCTACTCTCCCCACTCCTCTCCCACAATCCCCTCTCTCCTTCGGTCACTCCCCCTCACCCGATCCGATCTGGGGGGGGGGATCAAACCCCCCAGCGCACGCGACCGCTGCCCCGGGCGCCGCCCCGACGGCCGCGCCCCATCACCCGTCCTCGACCTCCTCCCCGTTCTGGATCGGGACGCAACGGCGCCCCCGTTGCTTGCCAGACCCCGTCGCCCCTGGTGCCCGTCGCCACCACCGCTCCGCCATCGCCAAGACGCCTCCGATGCCACTGGACCCCGCCGTCGCCTCCTCGTCTCCTCCTCAAGCCGCTCGCCGGAGCCGCCTCGCCTTCCTCTTCGTCGTCGACCGCGTCCCCGTCGACCACCCCGAGCCTCCCCGAGCACTCTGCCATTCCCCTACACCGGTTGTGAGCGCCTCCTCTTCTATCCCCATCACCGTCGCCCGTTCCGTTGCGCCGTCTGGATCGCCGAACGCCACCACGGCCACCGCACCATACCACCTCGCCCCCTCGCGCTCGCACACGATCTGGCCTCGACCGTGTCCTCCACGCCCGTGCGCGTCCGGCGCCCGCGCTCACGGGGCCTTGCCCGCGCGACCCCGCTCCGCCTTGCCGCCCGCTCGCGGTGGCCTCGGGCCCTGCTTCCCGTGCTGCCGCGCCGGGGCTGCGCCTTCTGCGGCCCCCTGCAGCCTGTAGCCGCCGGCGCCTACCGCGCTCCCCCGCGCCTGCCGAAGGCCGGCACGGCTCGTCTCGCCGGCGCGCGTGCCCCGCAACTCCCCACGCCCGGTGCTGCTCCCGTTGTCGCCGGCCACCGAGGCCCCAGGCGCGCCCGCCCTCGCCTCTCATGGCGTTGGGTGCGAGCACCCGCACCAGTGCGCCCGCTGCACCCCCCTGAGCCACTGACACGGGGACCCCACCCCCGGAACGTAAAATAAAAAGATATAAAACAGGAATAAAATAATAATAATAATAATATATTAAAAACAATTAATTAATTAAAGAATTAATTAACCTAATTAATTTTTGATTAATTAAACTAATCTAATAACTAAACTAATTAAACTATTAGTTAATTAATTAATCAGTCAATGACAGGTGGGTCACGCACGTCAGTTTGACCCAGTCAACGCCCTGTTGACTGCTGACGTCATGATGACGTCAGCAGGCACTATTCTGGATAATGTTGAATTAAATAAATTAAATAAATTCTAAAATGATTTAAAACTTTAGAAAATCATATAAAATAAACCGTAGCTCAGATGAAAATACTTTCTACATGAAAGTTGCTCAGAACGACGAGACGAATCCGGATACGCAGCCCGTTCGTCCGCCACACATCCGTAGCATAGCAAACCTGTAACATTTCACCTCCGGTTCATCTGTCCGAAAACGCGAAACACCGGGGATACTTTCCCGGATGTTTCAACCCTTCGCCGGTATCACCTATTCCTACGTTAGGTCACCCCTAGCGCAACGTATCGCCGCGTCTTGCTTTGTATTACATTTGATTGCTCTGTTATTTATTGTGTTCCCCCTCCGTTACTTCTTTCCGGTAGACTCCGAGACCGCTGCCGATGTTCGTGTGTTCGACTACATCGAAGACGACCCCCCTTCTTGCCGGAGCAACCAGGCAAGCCCCCCCCCTTGATCACCAGATATCGCCTAGTCTTCTCTATACTGCTTGCATTAGAGTAGTGTAGCATGTTACTGCTTTCCGTTAATCCTATACTGATGCATAGCCTGTCATTGTTGCTACAGTTGTTACCCTTACCTGCTATCCTACTGCTTAGTATAGGATGCTAGTGTTCCATCAGTGGCCCTACACTCTTGTCCGTCTGCCATGCTATACTACTGGGCCGTGATCACTTTGGGAGGTGATCACGGGTATATACTATATACATTATATACATGACACATGTGGTGACTAAAGTCGGGTCGGCTCGTTGAGTACCCGCAAGTGATTCTGATGAGGGGGCTGAAAGGACAGGTGGCTCCATCCCGGTAGAGGTGGGCCTGGGTTCCTGACGGCCCCCGACTGTTACTTTATGGCGGAGCGACAGGGCAGGTTGAGACCACCCAGGAGAGAGGTGGGCCTGGCCCTGGTCGGCGTTCGCGGTTACTTCAAATAACACGCTTAACGAGTTCTGGGTATTTGATCTGAGTCTGGCCATTGGGTCTATATGCACTAACCATCTATGCGGGAGTAGTTATGGGTATCCCGGCGTCGTGGTATCAGCCGAAGCCTTTGTGACGTCAGCGATTGAGTGGCGCACGCCGGATTGGACTGGAACGCCACTAGGCTAGGTCTGCTTCCGGCCGCGTACGCAACGTGCAGGTGTGCAATGGGCGATGGGCCCAGACCGCTGCACGCATAGGATTTAGACCGGCGTGCTGACCTCTCTGTTGTGCTTAGGTGGGGCTGCGACGTGTTGATCTTCCGCGGCCGGGCATGACCCAGAAAAGTGTGTCCGACCAAATGGGATCGAGCGTGTTGGGTTATGTGGTGCACCCCTGCAGGGAAGTTTATCTATTCGAATAGCCGTGTCCCTCGGTAAAAGGACGACCCGGAGTTGTACCTTGACCTTATGACAACTAGAACTGGATACTTAATAAAACACACCCTTACAAGTGCCAGATATAACCCGGTGATCGCTCTCTAACAGGGCGACGAGGAGGGGATCGCCGGGTAGGATTATGCTATGCGATGCTACTTGGAGGACTTCAATCTACTCTCTTCTACATGCTGCAAGATGGAGGCTGCCAGAAGCGTAGTCTTCGACAGGATTAGCTATCCCCCTCTTATTCTGGCATTCTGCAGTTCAGTCCACTGATATGGCCCTTTACACATATGCCCATTGCATATGTATTGTAGCTCCTTGCTTGCGAGTACTTTGGATGAGTACTCACGGTTGCTTTTCTTCCTCTTTTCCCCTCTCTATACCTGATTGTCGCAACTAGATGCTAGAGTCCAGGAGCTAGAGATCCCGAGGATGATTCTACATGGAGTTCGGCTTCGAGGAGTAGTTAGGAGGTCCCAGGCAGGAGGCCTTGCCTTTTCGATCGTTGCTACTTTTGTGCTAGCCTTCTTAAGGCAAACTTGTTTAACTTATGCATGTACTCAGATATTGTTGCTTCCGCTGACTCGTCTATGATCGAGCACTTGTATTCGAGCCCTCGAGGCCCCTGGCTTGTATTATGATGCTTGTATGACTTATTTATGTTGTAGAGTTGTGTTGTGATATCTTCCCGTGAGTCTCTGATCTTGATCGTACACATTTGCGTGCATGATTAGTGTACGGTCAAATCGGGGGCGTCACAAGTTGGTATCAGAGCCAACTGCCTGTAGGAATCCCCCTCTCCAACTCCTTGGCCGAAGTCGAGTCTAGTCAATGAAAAACTTTTACTAACATGGCTGTGTGGCTTACGGGCCCACGTCGCTATTGGGTGGTATTAGGATCTTTTACTCCTTGTCTATACTCTGGGACTCTGATCTCTCTTCTATTCGGGTTAAGTGAATTTTGCTAAATCTAACATTAGGATCTCGTTATCACTTTCACCCGGAGAGCCCCTTATTACTGATGATCGTCTGCTGCACGTGGAGACCCTGAAGATACTCTCCACTGATAACCCGAGAACTTGTGTTCATCGCTCTTGCAATTCCCTTTCACCGATAAACTCCTATGGATAACCGCGTATACTCGCCATTCATACAATGTTTCCCAGTTGATCTTGTTATTACAAGATACCCCAAAATTATCTCTGTTGTTCCGACAATCCTTGAGCTTACTGCCTTGCTGTTCTTTGTCACCTGAATACCCCTACGGATAATTCTCGCACTTACCGAGTATCCGCTCATCCCCAGTTGATTCAAGTATTTCACAAAAGTGTTCAAAATACCATTCGATCTACCGAAAATCCTGAGCAGCCTATTGCTCTTGGAATTCTTGCTTGCTTGCATTATGGTTAATCCCATAAGTCTCGTAATCTTATTGGCATTCCTTGTCATTATCATTTTGAGTCTGTTGATTCAAAATATTGTGAATGCTCACAATCCTCAATCAGATCCTAGGATTCTTCCTTCTGGCTCAAACGTCATTTTAAACATGAGCTGGTATCGACCAATCAAATTGCCATCGATTGTACCCCTAAGGCTATTCAACTTATCCATCCTTAATCAGAGCGTTTGCTTCTGATCCCTTGATTTGGAAATCATAATTCCTTTGCATTTGAGCTTTGAGTTAGCCAGTTGTTTCTATAATCTGATCCCCTTGCATTCTTTCTTCCACTAGTTGAGTACCGATGCTCACATCTGATCCCCTGTGGACCACCAAATCCTTTGTTAGATTATTATCCGACAGTGCCCTCATATTTAATCACCTTGTGAGTTCTTTCCCTGATACATAATGCCTTTAGTAAATTGTATCCTCTCGTTTTGACACCGATGCTCTACTATCGAGCTTGAGTTATTTACCCCTGAAGCTTGTGGTATATGTTTCCACGATGCCCCGATGGTTGAACCTATGCCTTTCATAATATGTGTGAACTCGAAAGTTTTCATGAGTCATACTCTTCTGGTATTTTGCCAGATAAAAATTTTCAACACTGCAACTTCATCAAACGCGAGAAGTGAATGAAAGGTTATGCATTGAAGAAGTGGGAGTCGACCTTGAACTTTGCGTTCATGCCCATGGACACGATGTAGATCTTATCATTAAAGCTTTTCTTAAATTAATTATTCCCTTGGTATAAGTTCATCTTATATCTGGGATCTGGCATTTTGCAATCGTGGTTCCAACCATGTTCTCTTTTAAATACCATTTCTCGTGCAAGTTTAAGCACTTGTCTTCTGCAGAGCAATACCCCAGTCCAACCTCTACTTTGGTTTGTCGTCGAGTATTACCCCCCTGGTATCTCGAGATTATCACGGAACTGCATACCTTATTATGAGTTCTCCATCAAGTGCTACATTCTCATTGATTCCAATTTTACACGGGCTTCGAGTTTTTAAACACTCAAAACCACCGATAACCGAATCGAGTCCGCACTACGATTAAACAACTCTTAGTAATCTTCTTTACTTATGAGTTTGTACCCGATCACGTCATTCCTAGCCTGATTGGCTACATCATTATCGTGCTGAATTTTAACTGTGCTACCTGGACCTTCCCAGCGCACAAATTTCGACAGTGAGCTAATCTTGCGTCAATCTTCCTCGTCATATCACTTCTCCTTGAACAACAAGCTTGATTCCGAGTTTGTGTCGTACCCCTGGTTCCAATAACTTTTCGCTTCATCATTCCTTTGACTTGATGTCATCGCCGATCGATTACCTCTTCATAAATTCCCGCTACAAATGTGTCGTGAACATCATCAACATTCTGAGCTCTTCCAAGATATCTATCGAATTCTGGATGAGAAATACCATCCTTGCCCTCGATGATTTGTTTTATCATCGACCATTTTATTGCCTTCCATTCAACACAAACTTGTTCGTGTTTTGTGTTGTACCTTGATTTCCTTGCTATCTAGCTTATGATATGTTCTACCTTGGAGTATTACCATCTTTTATGTCAAGTATGTCGTAAGAATTTCACCACCTCGTATGACATCTTGGTACAGTGATACTTCTCCCCATCACCATTCTTTCTTGGTCCCCGTGATGTTTCTAAAAGGAATACCGACAAATGGTCTGTGATGTGTAAATTCTAAACTTCTAGCAACCCTATTGCTTTGAAGTTATTGTTCTATAGTTTCATTCTACGTCTATGGCTTAATGAATCATCATTCGAACATTGATTGTGCTACCTAGCCCACATACTCTATAAGTTGTTCCTGATGGATCCTTTGTGTATCCATAGCCTGATCTTACCTAATGACCATGTCAATGCTATCTCGAAGCATGTCTATGGTACTCCGATTTTCAACAGGAACATTTGAAGCCCAATGCTAAATGTTTCCTGCTCAATTATCCAAACACCGTTGTATGGGTAATGTCATGAAATTACTCTCCCCTACCTAAAAGAGTTTTCTACATTATATCCTGTCATGGATATCATGCTTAGCTTGTCCTTGGGAAGGATATACCCTTGAAATATGTGTTTAAACACATTTTTCCTTTCCATTGTTCTGTTTAACCTGATGATCACATTTTTCTTTGCATTGGTTTGTTTAACCTTTCTTGTGATCTATATGATCTAAGCAGTAAGATTCTTCTACTTATGTAAGCACATCGGTGTACAATTCTGTCAGCAAGACCCTGTTACTATTGTTGACGACATACCGGTAGCCACCGATGGATGAGAACTTTGCCTATTGGTCCGCCTCGTTCAACGAGCAGGAAAGTGGTTCTCTTCGTCCCTCGCCCTTGGTACCTACGATGTTGCTGACATATAACTGACAGGCTACCCTCTGACATGCCTGGCTATCATGATCATGCAAGATGTCACCGCCCTTCCTACTTTAACCACACGGTGGGCCCATAACCCACAGTTCCACAGGATCGAAACCTGACTCTCTTGTACACCCCTGTTCCCAAGGTTATTCCTCACGCTTGGCTTCGTATGTAATTCACGTGCCACCTTTCGTGAGATCATCAATTTTGGTATCAGACACAATACTTATTCCCGTTGCTCAGAACCCTTCAGGCATCAAACGATTGCCTGCCCGCTCGAAACTTCCCCACGATACCTCCTTACTTTGCTCTCGATATTGTCTTAAATTTCCATTCGAGAGTTACTTTCCGCCACCTTCCCCGATGTTATCAACCAGATAGTCAACCGTTCAGAGGCCTATTATTCCGAAGTTACCCCTTGTCCTTCGTAAGTACGATGGAGTTCCCGAAGGAAGGATGCCAGCTTCATCATGATGACCTTGAAGCAGGAAAATGAAGACATCAACGTAATGGATCAACCGCTTCGAGAAGAGCAACCAAGATCGAGAACGCTCGTTAGAATTTCGTGACCAAATCCCTTTCCCGTCACTTCCCCTCTTAAATCTCGGGACGAGATTTCTTGTAGTGGAGGAGAATTGTGACGCCCGGATAATTAGGCTACAGTAATCCCACGTTAATGATGCCACGTCACCACGGTTACTGTTGTTAATCTCGTGTTAGTTCAAAATCGATTCGAAATTCAAACTTAAAATAAAGTCAAACGGTAAAGATTTTCAAATATTAAAACTAAAATGTTGGGGTGTTGCCAAATAATGCATAGGTAATTATTGTGGAGAAACCACACTTTTATAAAATGTTTAAAGGCTCTAAAGTAATTAAAACAGCAGCTATGACAATTAATTAAATGCCTTTTAAAAATAATAATAATGCAAACTATTTTAATTAGGTGTCAAACTTTTTGGGGCAGTAGAATAAATTATAACATTAATTTAGGAGTTGTATTTATATTTTATAAAACAGAAATTAAAAGAATAAAATAGAAAAGAAAATAGATAAAGAAAAAAAAGAAACAGAAAGGAAATAAAAAGAGAGAGAGAGAACCCCCTGGCCAACTGGGCCAAACGGCCCAGCCGGCCAGCCACTAACCCAGCCGGCCCACCCATCTCCTCTCCATAACCCCCCTGGGGAAACCCTAGCCCAACCGAACCCCACTCTCCCCACTCCTCTCCCACGATCCCCTCTCTCCTTCGGCCACTCCCCCTCACCCGATCCGATCTGGGGGGATCAAACCCCCCCAGCGCACGCGACCGCTGCCCCGGGCGCCGCCCCGACGGCCGCGCCCCATCACCCGTCCTCGACCTCCTCCCCGTTCTGGATCGGGACACAACGGCGCCCCCGTTGCTTGCCAGACCCCGTCGCCCCTGGTGCCCGTCGCCACCACCGCTCCGCCATCGCCAAGACGCCTCCGATGCCACTGGACCCCGCCGTCGCCGGGCCTTCCCCGCCGGATCTCGCCTCCTCGTCTCCTCCTCAAGCCGCTCGCCGGAGCCGCCTCGCCTTCCTCTTCGTCGTCGACCGCGTCCCCGTCGACCACCCCGAGCCTCCCCGAGCACTCTGCCATTCCCCTACACCGGTTGTGAGTGCCTCCTCTTCTATCCCCATCACCGTCGCCCACCACGGCCACCGCACCGTACCGCCTCACTCCCTCGCGCTCGCACACGATCTGGCCTCGACCGTTTCCTCCACGCCCGTGCGCGTCCGGCGCCCGCGCTCATGGTGCCTTGCCCGCACGACCCCGCTCCGCCTTGCCGCCCGCTCGCGGTGGCCTCGGGCCCTGCTTGCCCGTGCTGCCGCGCCGGGGCTGCGCCTTCCGCCGCCCCCTGCAGCCTGTAGCCGCCGGCGCCTACCGCGCTCCCCCGCGCCTGCCGAAGGCCGGCACGGCTCGTCTCGCCTGCGCGCGTGCCCCGCAACTCCCCACGCCCGGTGCTGCTCCCGTTGTCGCTGGCCACCGAGGCCCCAGGCGCGCCCGCCCTCGCCTCTCATGGCGTCGGGTGCGAGCACCCGCACCAGTGCGCCCGCTGCACCCCCCTGAGCCACTGACCCGGGGACCCCACCCCCAGAACGTAAAATAAAAAGATATATAAAAGGAATAAAAAAAATAATAATAATATATTAAAAACAATTAATTAATTAAAGAATTAATTAACCTAATTAATTTTGATTAATTAAACTAATCTAATAACTAAACTAATTAAACTATTAGTTAATTAATTAATCAGTCAATGACAGGTGGGTCCCGCACGTCAGTTTGACCCAGTCAACGCCCTGTTGACTGCTGACGTCATGATGACATCAGCAGGCACTATTCTGGATAATGTTGAATTAAATAAATTAAATAAATTCTAAAATGATTTAAAACTTTAGAAAATCATATAAAATAAACCGTAGCTCAGATGAAAATACTTTCTACATGAAAGTTGCTCAGAACGACGAGACGAATCCGGATACACAGCCCGTTCGTCCGCCACACATCCGTAGCATAGCAAACCTGTAACATTTCACCTCCGGTTCATCTGTCCGAAAACGCGAAACACCGGGGATACTTTCCCGGATGTTTCAACCCTTCGCCGGTATCACCTATTCCTACGTTAGGTCACCCCTAGCACAACGTATCGCCGCGTCTTGCTTTCTGTTACATTTGATTGCTCTGTTATTTATTGTGTTCCCCCTCCGTTACTTCTTTCCGGTAGACTCCGAGACCGTTGCCGATGTTCGTGTGTTATACTACATCGAAGACGACCCCCCTTCTTGCCGGAGCAACCAGGCAAGCCCCCCCCCCCTTGATCACCAGATATCGCCTAGTCTTCTCTATACTGCTTGCATTAGAGTAGTGTAGCATGTTACTACTTTCCGTTAATCCTATACTGATGCATAGCCTATCATTGTTGCTACAGTTGTTACCCTTACCTGCTATCCTACTGCTTAGTATAGGATGCTAGTGTTCCATCAGTGGCCCTACACTCTTGTCCGTCTGCCATGCTATACTACTGGGTCGTGATCACTTTGGGAGGTGATCACGGGTATATACTATATACATTATATACATGACACATGTGGTGACTAAAGTCGGGTCGGCTTGTTGAGTACCCGCAAGTGATTCTGATGAGGGGGCTGAAAGGACAGGTGGCTCCATCCCGGTAGAGGTGGGCCTGGGTTCCTGACGGCCCCCGACTGTTACTTTATGGCGAAGCGACAGGGCAGGTTGAGACCACCCAGGAGAGAGGTGGGCCTGGCCCTGGTCGGCGTTCGCGGTTACTTCAAATAACACGCTTAACGAGTTCTGGGTATTTGATCTGAGTCTGGCCATTTGGTCTATACGCACTAACCATCTACGCGGGAGTAGTTATGGGTATCCCGGCGTCGTGGTATCAGCCGAAGCCTTCGTGACGTCAGCGACTGAGTGGCGCGCGCCGGATTGGACTGGAACGCCACTAGGCTAGGTCTGCTTCCGGCCGCGTACGCAACGTGCAGGTGTGCAATGGGCGATGGGCCCAGACCCCTGCACGCATAGGATTTAGACCGGCGTGCTGACCTCTCTGTTGTGCTTAGGTGGGGCTGCGACGTGTTGATCTTCCGCGGCCGGGCATGACCCAGAAAAGTGTGTCCGGCCAAATGGGATCGAGCGTGTTGGGTTATGTGGTGCACCCCTGCAGTGAAGTTTATCTATTCGAATAGCCGTGTCCCTCGGTAAAAGGACGACCCGGAGTTGTACCTTGACCTTATGACAACTAGAACTGGATACTTAATAAAACACACCCTTACAAGTGCCAGATATAACCCGGTGATCGCTCTCTAACAGGGCGACGAGGAGGGGATCGCCGGGTAGGATTATGCTATGCGATGCTACTTGGAGGACTTCAATCTACTCTCTTCTACACGCTGCAAGATGGAGGTTGCCAGAAGCGTAGTCTTTGACAGGATTAGCTATCCCCCTCTTATTCTGGCATTCTGCAGTTCAGTCCACTGATATGGCCCTTTACACATATACCCATTGCATATGTATTGTAGCTCCTTGCTTGCGAGTACTTTGGATGAGTACTCACGGTTGCTTTTCTTCCTCTTTTCCCCTCTCTATACTTGATTGTCGCAACCAGATGCTGGAGTCCAGGAGCTAGAGATCCCGAGGATGATTCTACATGGAGTTCGGCTTCGAGGAGTAGTTAGGAGGTCCCAGGCAGGAGGCCTTGCCTTTTCGATCGTTGCTACTTTTGTGCTAGCCTTCTTAAGGCAAACTTGTTTAACTTATGCCTGTACTCAGATATTGTTGCTTCCGCTGACTCGTCTATGATCGAGCACTTGTATTCGAGCCCTCGAGGCCCCTGGCTTGTATTATGATGCTTGTATGACTTATTTATGTTGTAGAGTTGTGTTGTGATATCTTCCCGTGAGTCTCTGATCTTGATCGTATACATTTGCGTGCATGATTAGTGTACGGTCAAATCGGGGGCGTCACACTACCCCTCTCTGATTACAGTGAGGAGATCATTCTCACACCTCCCCTTGCACCTGAAGTGGCACTAAGATTCAACAAGCGCAATGCACAGGGGGGACAGGAGCACATGGAAGCTAAAGCCATTAACATGGCTCAAAAGAAAAATCTGGAAGGTAATACCAAAACCTCTTGCAAAAACTCTTTTGATGCTCTGTCTGATAAGGAATTGATGTATAGGGCCACTTGTATGGGAGTTAATATACCTGATAACGATTTTGCTTGTGTAAATGTTCTTAGAGAGCTTGAAAGGGTGAGGGAAAATCTAGATAGTAAAAAGAACATTGGGGACAGTAATACTGATGTTGAGGATGATATCTTAGTTACCAATGGGCTAGGAAAATCTATTCCTGTTAGCCTGACTTGGCTTGACCAAGATGAAACTGTCTATGACAAAAAATCCTCTGGTAAACAGAAGAAAAAAAGATCTAAAAAGAAATATGCCGTTAAGCTCTCTAGGCCTGTGACTAGGAGCCAGAAAAAGGCAGTGTCTCAGGATATGTGTTGTAGTCCTGCATTGCCTCCTGGCAGGACTACTAGATCTCATTTTCACAAAAAACGTTCCAAATGAGAGGGCTCATTTGGAACTGTAGAGGGGTAGGCAAGAAAGGAATGGCCACCTGCCTCTTAGACATGATTAGTGACCATTCCTTTGATTTCATTGGTTTGCAGGAAACTATGAAGAAAAACTTGAGTCCTAAATGCATTAGGAGAATTGACCCTTTTGGTTTATTCCATTGGGAATGGATACCATCTGTTGGGAAGCCTGGTGGCATCCTTGGGGGTGTGAGGTAGGATACAATGGAGATCACTTCCTGTACCAAAAGGAAATATGTTTTACAGCTAACCCTGCATGACAAGAAGAAGAATGTTGACTGGGGCCTGCTGGTGGTCTATGGGGCAGCCCATGAGGAGTTTAAGGAGGAGTTTCTGGTAGAGCTCGCTGCTAGTTGTAGTAGCATGACTATTCCTTACATTGTAGGGGTGATTTTAATATCCTGTGGCATGGTGATGAGAAAAATAAAAAGATGCAGAATAATAGAGCAACTGATATCTTCAATTCCATCATCAATGCTTTGGCCCTTAGAGAAATCTATATTAGTGGGGGAAAATACACTTGGACTAACAACCAAGCTCATCCTACCCTAGAAAAATTGGATCGCCTCTTGATGTCTGAAGGGTGGGAGGAACTTTTTCCTATGGTCTCTGTCAGGAAATTGGTTCAGGAAATTTTAGATCACAACCCTTTGCTTCTCTATGGTGGGGAAGAGGGGCGTGAAGCTCCTAAACCTCGAGAGTTTCGTTTCAATTTGGCCTGGATTAAGGATAAAGATTTCCTTCCTACTGTTAGTAGGATCTGGTCGAGGAAGGTACATTCCTCGGACCCTATTGATATCCTAAATATCAAACTTAAAAGGTTTAAGAACTATTTTAAAGGGTGGGGGGTCAAATAGATATGCACATGACAAAAGAAGGAAAGAAGAGCTTAGATTGGAGCTAGCCATGCTGGAGGAAATAGAAGAGAGTGGTCCCCTGTCCCCTGAGATGTATAGCATCAAAGTTGATGTTAGTGCGGAGTTGCATGAACTTTTGGTGAACGAAGAGATATTTTGGTTGCAGCAATCTCATGAAAGATGGCTGCTGAAAGGAGATCTTAATACTGATTACTATCATAAGATTGCGAACGGGCGCAAGAGAAAAAACACGATTCATTCCGTGAAAGTTGGTGATGTGGAAATAGAAGGGACTGATAATCTGATTACCCATGCGACAGAATTCTACAAAAACTTTTTCGGTCCTGCGCCTGGTAATGAGTTCCATATGGATCCCAATACTTGGGCCACAAATGAAAAACTTGATGAAAAAGATAATGTGGATCTGTGTCGGGCTTTTACGGAGGCAGAAGTCAAAGAAGCCTTGTTTGCTATGGCACATAATAGAGCACCTGGACCAGACAACATTCCTGTAGAATTCTATCAGGTGTGCTAGGATATCGTGAAGGATGATATTATGCTCCTATTTGAACACTTTCATAAAGGGGATCTAGATGTCTAGCACCTTAATTATGGTGTGATTACCCTTCTTCCTAAAACTGCGGGTGCAGACAAGATACAACAGTTCCGACCAATTTGCCTCTTGAGGTGTCCGTACAAGCTTATTACTAAGGTCCTAGATAGGCGAGTTGAAAAATATGCTGATAAGCTCATTAGTAGGGCCCAAAATTCTTTCGTGAAAGGGAGGAACATCATGGACGGTGTGATGTCTCTGCATGAGATTCTTAACTACACTCATGTGAAAAAGAGGGTGGGTGTAGTTCTGAAACTCGATTCGAGAAGGCTTATGATAAAGTAAATTGGGATTTTATTCTAGATTTACATAAATTGTGAGGCTTTAATGATACATGATGCGGGTGGATTAGGAATATCCTACATAATGGGACTATGAGCATCAAATTGAATAACCAAGTAGGCCCCTACTTTCAAAGTGCGAAGGGGGTTCGCCAAGGCGATCCCCATTCCCCATTCCTGTTCAATCTAGTTGTGGATTGTTTGGCAAAAATGATTACAAATGCCCAAAAAAGTGGCCTATTAGTGGGTCTTGCTTCTGATCTGATACCTAATGGGGTGGCAGTTCTTCAATACGCTGACGATACTATTATCTGCCTAGAACATGACATTGACAAAGCAGTCAACTTGAAGATGCTTCTTTACATGTTTGAATTGATGTCGGGGCTTAAGGTGAATTTTCAAAAAAGTGAGATTCTTACTGTGGGGGGTGATGAGAATGTGGTGAATATGTATGCGGACCTGTTTAACTGTGAGGTGGGCAGCTTCCCTATTAAGTACTTGGGGATGCCTGTTAGCTACACCAATCTCAGAAACTCAGACTAGGAATTTATCATTACCAAGTATCTGAAAAGATTTGAAGCTTGGATCGGTAATGCAGCCTCGATGGGGGGGAGGCTGACCTTGCTAGATTCGGTAGTCACCCAAATATCCTTGTACCATATGTCTATGTGGCTTATGAACAAAACTTTCATTGAGCGCCTTGACAAACATAGACGAAAGTTCTTTTGGCAAGGGTGCAATAAGAAGAGGAGGTATCATCTTGTTAGATGGAACAGGATCTGCAGATCCAGAGATAAAGGTGGTTTGGGGGTTAAGTGTTGGAAATATGCCCTAGAGGCAATAATAAAATGGTTATTATTATATTTCCTTGTTCATGATAATTGTCTATTGTTCATGCTATAATTGTGTTATCCGGAAATCGTAATACATGTGTGAACACATAGACCATAACGTGTCCCTAGTGAGCCTCTAGTTGAGTAGCTCGTTGATCAATAGATGGTTACGGTTTCCTGACCATGGACATTGGATGTCATTGATAATGGGATCACATCATTAGGAGAATGATGTGATGGACAAGACCCAATCCTAAGCATAGCACTAGATCGTGTAGTTTGTTTGCTAAAGCTTTTCTAATGTCAAGTATCATTTCCTTAGACCATGAGATCGTGCAACTCCCGGATACCGTAGGAATGCTTTGGGTGTACCAAACGTCACAACGTAACTGGGTGGCTATAAAGGTGCACTGCGGGTATCTCCGAAAGTGTCTGTTGGGTTGGCACGGATCGAGACTGGGATTTGTCACTCCGTATGATGGAGAGGTATCTCTGGGCCCACTCGGTAATGCATCATCATAATGAGCTCAATGTGACTAAGTAGTTAGTCACGGGATCATGCATTACGGAATGAGTAAAGTGACTTGCCGGTAACGAGATTGAACGAGGTATTGGGATACCGACGATCGAATCTCGGGCAAGTAACGTACCGATTGACAAAGGGAATTATATACGGGATTGCTTGAATCCTCGACATCGTGGTTCATCCGATGAGATCATTGTGGAACATGTGGGAGCCAACATGGGTATCCAGATCCCGTTGTTGGTTATTGGCTAGAGAGCGGTCTTGGTCATGTCTGCATGATTCCTGAACCCGTAGGGTCTACACACTTAAGGTTCGATGACGCTAGGGTTATAAGGAAGATTTGTATGTGGTTACCGAATGTTGTTCGGAGTCCCGGATGAGATCCCGGACGTCACGAGGAGTTCCGGAATGGTCCAGAGGTGAAGATTTATATATGGGAAGTCATCATACGGTCACCGGAAATATTCGGGGGTATACCGGTATTGTACCGGGACCACCAGAGGGGTTCCGGGGGTCCACCGGGAGGGTCCACCTTCCCCGGAGGGCCTTATGGGCTGTAGGTGGAAGGGAACCAGCCCCTATGTGGGCTGGGCACCATCCCCCTAGGGCCCATGCGCCTAGGGTTGGGAGGGAACCCTAAAGGGGGCGCCCCTTGGGGGGCAAGCCCCCTCCCCCTTGGCCGCCGCCCCCCTCTAGATCTCATCTAGAGGGGCCGGCCCCCTTCCCCCTTCTCCCTATAAATAGAGGGGTTGAGGGAGGGCTACAGCACGACATCCAAGGCGCAGCCCCTCCCCTCCCCAACACCTCTCCTCCTCCGCGTGAGCTTGGCGAAGCCCTGCCGGAGAACTGCCACTCCATCACCACCACGCCGTCGTGCTGCTGTTGGAGCCCTCTTCCTCAACCTCTCCCTCCTCCTTGCTGGATCAAGGTGCGGGAGACGTCACCGGGCTGCACGTGTGTTGAACGCGGAGGCGCCGTTGTTCGGCGCTTGGATCGGAATCAACCGCGATCTGAATCGCTATGAGTACGACTCCCTCATCCGCGTTCTTGTAACGCTTCCGGCTCGCGATCTTCAACGGTATGAAGATGCACTTCCCTCTCTCTCGTTGCTAGTTACTCCATAGATTGATCTTGGTGATGCGTAGAATAATTTTAATTTCTGCAACGATCCCCAACAGTGGCATCATGAGCTAGGTCTATGCGTAGTTTCTATGCACGAGTAGAACAGAAGTTGTTGTGGGCATGGATTTTGTCAATTTACTTGCCGTTACTAGTCTTATCTTGATTCGGCGGCATCGTGGGATGAAGCGCCCCAGACTGACCTTACACGTACGCTTACGTGAGACAGGTTCCACTGACTGACATGCACTAGTTGCATAAGGTGGCTAGCAGGTGTCTGTCTCTCCCACTTTAGTCGGATCGGATTCGATGAAAAGGGTCCTTATGAAGGGTAAATAGAAATTGGCATATCACGTTGTGGTTTTGGCGTAGGTAAGAAACGTTCTTGCTAGAAACCTATAGCAGCCACGTAAAAATTTGCAACAACAATTAGAGGACGTCTAACTTGTTTTTGCAGCAAGTGTCATGTGATGTGATATGGCCAGAAGGATGTGATGAATGATATATGTGATGTATGAGATTGATCATGTTCTTGTAATAGGAATGACGACTTGCATGTCGATGAGTATGACAACTGGCAGGAGCCATAGGAGTTGTCTTAATTTATTTATGACCTGCGTGTCAACTGGAACGTCATGTAATTACTTTACTTTATTGCTAAGCGTTAGCCATAGTAGTAGAAGTAATAGTTGGCGAGACAACTTCATGAAGACACGATGATGAAGATCATGATGATGGAGATCATGGTTTCATGCCGGTGACGATGATGATCATGGCGCCCCGAAGATGGAGATCAAAAGGAGCAAAATGATATTGGCCATATCATGTCACTATTTGATTGCATGTGATGTTTATCATGTTTTACATCTTATTTGCTTAGAACAACGGTAGCATAAATAAGATGATCCCTCGCTAAAATTTCAAGAAAGTGTTCCCCCTAACTGTGCACCGTTGCGAAGGTTCGTTGTTCCGAAGCACCACGTGATGATCGGGTGTGATAGGTTCTAACGTTCGCATACAACGGGTGTAAGCCAGATTTACACACGCAATACACTTAGGTTGACTTGACGAGCCTAGCATGTACAGACATGGCCTCGGAACACAAGAGACCGAAAGGTCGAACATGAGTCGTATAGCAGATACGATCAACATGAAGATGTTCACCGATGATGACTAGTCCGTCTCACGTGATGATCGGACACGGCCTAGTTGACTCGGATCATGTATCACTTAGATGACTAGAGGGATGTCTGTCTGAGTGGGAGTTCATTAATAATTTGATTAGATGAACTTAATTATCATGAACTTAGTCTAAAATCTTTACAATATGTCTTGTAGATCAAATGGCCCACGCTAATGTCAACCTCAACTTCAACGCGTTCCTAGAGAAAACTAAGCTGAAAGACGATGGTAGCAACTATACGGACTGGGTCCGGAACTTGAGGATCATCCTCATAGCTGCCAAGAAAGCATATGTCCTTTAGGCACCGCTAGGTGAAGCACCCGTCCCAGCAAACCAGGACGTTATGAACGCCTGGCAAACACGTGTTGATGATTACTCCCTGGTTCAGTGCGGCATGCTTTACAGCTTAGAACCGGGGCTGCAAAAGCGTTTCGAGCAGCACGGAGCATATGAGGTGTTCCAAGAGCTGAAAATGGTTTTCCAAGCTCATGCGCGGGTCGAGAGATATGAAGTCTCCGACAAGTTCTACAGTTGTAAGATGGAGGAGAATAGTTCCTTCAGCGAACACATACTCAAAATGTCTGGGTTGCACAACCGCTTGTCTCAGCTGGGAGTTAATCTCCTGGATGACGCGGTCGTTGACAGAATCCTTCAGTCGCTTCCACCTAGCTACAAAAGCTTTGTGATGAACTTCAATATGCAGGGGATGGAGAAAACCATTCCTGAGGTATATTCGATGCTGAAATCAGCGGAGGTGGAGATCAAAAAGGAACATCAAGTGTTGATGGTGAATAAGACCACTAAGTTCAAGAAAGGCAAGGGTAAGAAGAACTTCAAGAAAGACGGCAAGGGAGTTGTCGCGCCCGGTAAGCAAGCTGCCGAGAAGAAGACAAAGAATGGACCCAAACCTGAGACTGGGTGCTTTTATTGCAAGGGAAACGGTCACTGGAACTGCCCCAAGTACTTAGCGGATAAGAAGGCCGGCAATACCAAAGGTATATGTGATATACATGTTATTGATGTGTACCTAACCAGCGCTCGTAGTAGCTCCTGGGTATTTGATACCGGTGCGGTTGCTCATATTTGTAACTCAAAGCAGGAGCTGCGGAATAAGCGGAGACTGGCGAAGGACGAGGTGACGATGCACGTCGGGAATGGTTCCAAGGTCGATGTGATCGCCGTCGGCACGCTACCTCTACATTTACCTACGGGATTAGTTTTAAACCTCAATAATTGTTATTTAGTGCCAGCTTTGAGCATGAACATTGTATCTGGATCTCCTTTGATGCGAGATGGCTACTCATTTAAATCCGAGAATAATGGTTGTTCTATTTATATGAGAGATATGTTTTATGGTCATGCCCCGCTGGTCAATGGTTTATTCTTAATGAATCTCGAACGTGATGTTACACATATTCATAGTGTGAGTGCCAAGAAATGTAAGGTTGATAATGATAGTCCCACATACTTGTGGCACTGCCGCCTTGGTCACATTGGTGTCAAACGCATGAACAAACTCCATGCAGATGGACTTTTGGAGTCTCTTGATTATGAATCACTTGACACGTGCGAACCATGCCTCATGGGAAAAATGACCAAGACTCCGTTCTCCGGAACAATGGAACGAGCAACCAACTTATTGGAAATCATACATACTGATGTGTGCGGTGTGACGCCCCCGATTCAATCGTACACTAATCATGCACGCAAATGTGTACGATCAAGATCAGGGACTCACGGAAAGATATCACAACACAACTCTACAACATAAATAAGTCATACAAGCATCATAATACAAGCCAGGGGCCTCGAGGGCTCGAATACAAGTGCTCGATCATAGACGAGTCAACGGAAGCAACAATATCTGAGTACAGACATAAGTTAAACAAGTTTGCCTTAAGAAGGCTAGCACAAAAGTAGCAACGATCGAAAAGGCAAGGCCTCCTGCCTGGGACCTCCTAACTACTCCTCGAAGCCGAACTCCATGTAGAATCATCCTCGGGATCTCTAGCTCCTGGACTCCAGCATCTGGTTGCGACAACCAGGTATAGAAAGGGGAAAAGAGGGAGAAAAGCAACCGTGAGTACTCATCCAAAGTACTCGCAAGCAAGGAGCTACACTACATATGCATGGGTATATGTGTAAAGGGCCATATCGATGGACTGAACTGCAGAATGCCAGAATAAGAGGGGGATAGCTATCCTGTCGAAGACTACGCTTCTGGCCACCTCCATCTTGCAGCATGTAGGAGAGAGTAGATGGTAAGTTCACCAAGTAGCATCTTATAGCATAATCCTACCCGGCGATCCCCTCCTCGTCGCCCTGTTAGAGAGCGATCACCGGGTTGTATCTGGCACTTGGAAGGGTGTGTTTTATTAAGTGTCCAGTTCTAGTTGTCATAAGGTCAAGGTACAACTCCGGGTCGTCCTTTTACCGAGGGACACGGCTATTCGAATAGATAAACTTCCCTGCAGGGGTGCACCACATAACCCAACACGCTCGATCCCATTTGGTCGGACACACTTTTCTGAGTCATGCCCGGCCGCGGAAGATCAACACGTCGCAGCCCCACCTAGGCTCAACAGAGAGGTCAGCACGCCGGTCTAAATCCTATGCGCGCAGGGGTCTGGGCCCATCGCCCATTGCACACCTGCATGTTGCGTACGCGGCCGGAAGCAGACCTAGCCTAGCAGGCGTTCCAGTCCAATCCGGCGCGCGCCGCTCCGTCGCTGACGTCACGAAGGCTTCGGCTGATACCACGACGTCGAGTGCCCATAACTGTTCCCGCGTAGTTGGTTAGTGCGTATAGACCAAATGGCCAGACTCAGATCAAATACCAAGATCTCGTTAAGCATGTTAAGTATCCGCGAACGCCGACCAGGGCCAGGCCCACCTCTCTCCTAGGTGGTCTCAACCTGCCCTGTCACTCCGCCACAAAGTAACAGTCGGGGGCCGTCAGGAACCCAGGCCCACCTCTACCGGGATGGAGCCACCTGTCCTTTCAGCCCCCTCATCAGAATCACTTGCGGGTACTCAACGAGCTGACCCGACTTTAGTCACCACATGTGTCATGTATATAAAGTATATAGTATATACCCGTGATCACCTCCCGAAGTGATCACGGCCCAGTAGTATAGCATGGCAGACGGACAAGAGTGTAAGGCCACTGATGGAACTCTAGCATCCTATACTAAGCAGTATGATAGCAGGTAAGGGTAACAACTGTAGCAACAATGACAGGCTATGCATCAGTATAGGATTAACCGAAAGCAGTAACATGCTACACTACTCTAATGCAAGCAGTATAGAGAAGGAATAGGCGATATCTGGTGATCAAGGGGGGGCTTGCCTGATTGCTCTGGCAAGAAGGAGGGGTCGTCACCAGCGTAGTCGGTTGGGGCACCAGCAGCGGCGTCGGTCTCGTAGTCTACCGGAGAGAAGAGGGGGAAGAAACAATGAATACAATGCAAACATATGCATAACGATGCATGACATGACAAAGCGTGAGGCTAGGTGTGCCCAAACGCGGTACTAGGTGATACCGGCGAAGGGGGGAACATCCGGGAAAGTATTCCCGATGTTTCGCGTTTTCGGACAGATGGACCGGAGGTGAAATGTTGCGTGTTTGCTATGCTAGGGATGTGTGGCGGACGAACGGACCGCGTGTTCGGATTCGCCTCGTCGTTCTGAGCAACTTTCATGTAGAAAACTTTTTCATCCGAGTTACGGATTATTTTATATGATTTTTCAAAGTTTTAAAGATATTCTGCAATTTAAGTTAATTCGAAAATAATGAGTAAATGCTAGGTGCACCCAGATCTGTGTACACATAAGTGTACCAGAGGGTGACATGTGGGTCCAGGGGGTCCCAGTTGACCAGTCAATGTTTGACTGGTCAACACGGGGTGTGGTCCCCCTGTCATAGGCTGTTCTAACTAACTAACAAGTTAATTAGACTAATTAGGTTTAAGTTAATTAATTAACCTATTAATTAATTAATTATTATTATTATTTTTATTCATTTTTCATTCATTTATTTATTTTTTTAAATAAAAGGGGCATGGGCCCCATATGGTAGCGGCACAAGGGCCTGGCGGGGCGGTTGTTATCGGGTGCGGGCGCGTGTGCGGGGGCGCCCGAAGCGGACGCAGCCGCTGGCCGCGGGTGACGGCGTGTGCCGCAGGGGCGAGCGGGCGAGGCCAGGGAGGACGGCCAAGGGCGCGGTCGGTGGCCACAGCCGGCAGGGAAGGCACGATGGGGCGGAGGAGACGGGGCGACGCCGCTGGCGGACACGGTCGGCCAGGCGGGGCGGCTAGGTAGCAGGGCGGTAGCGGGGCGCGCGACGAGCAGTCAGGGCGCGAGCGACAGGGAGAGAGGCGCGGTGAGTGCGTAACGGGCACGGCCGAAGCGCGTCGACCGCGCGTGGGGGTGGTGACCGTGGCGACCCAGGAAGAAAGGGGGCGAAGGGGGACGGTGGCGCTCACTTGCGAGCAGGGAAGGGGGGCGACGGGGCGCGTTGGCGTCGGTGAGGGAGAGGCGATGGAGCGACGCCGACGAGGTGGCGGAGCACGGCAGCAACAAGGCGGCGCCGGGGATGGGCGCCGGCGTCGGAGGCGCAGGGTGGCGCGGGATCGAGCCCCTCCCCGATCCAGAACCAGTCGAGTGGGAGGGGTCCGGGAAGGAGGACGAGTCGTCGGGCGAGGGGGGGGTTCTCCGGCGAGGTGCGCCGCGGGGCGCCGGCGTCGAGGATCAGCGGCGGGGTCGAGGGGCGAGCACGATGGGGTCGTGCCCTCGATCCAGATCGTGGGAGCGAGTGGGAACAGGGGGAGTGGGGGATCGGGTGAGTAGCTAGGGTTTCAGGGAGGGGTTATACAGGAGGCGGGGTGGGCTGACTTAGGTGGGCTGGCCGGTCGGCTAGCTGGGTCGGTCGGCCCAGTGGGGAGGGGACCTTTTCCTTTTTTTAATTTTTTTACAGATCTGTTTTTACAAAGATTGGGGCATTACACCACTTTGCAAAAATGTTGGATCACCACCAATAATAAGAAGTGAATATTTGTCACATGATCAACATTTTAGTTTTCATGTTTGAGGAATTTGAATTTTGGACTTTGATTTGAATTTGAAATTGAATTAAGATTTGAATCAAGCGAGGATTAGCAACAGTAAAGTGATGACATGGCATCATTAGCAGAGGATTACTGTAGCTTAATTATCCGGGCGTCACATGCGGTCCAATGAGCGTTGAGGCTCGCGGTGGCTATCGTTATGTTCTCACCCTCACTGATGACTTGAGTAGATATGGGTATGTCTACTTAATGAAACACAAGTCTGAGACCTTTGAAAAGTTCAAGGAATTTCAGAGTGAGGTTGAGAATCAACGTGGCAGAAAAATAAAGTTCTTATGATCAGATCGTGGAGGGGAATATTTGAGTCACGAATTTGGCACACACTTAAGGAAATGTGGAATTGTTTCACAACTCACGCCGCCTGGAACACCTCAGCGTAATGGTGTGTCCGAACGTCATAATCGCACTCTATTGGATATGGTGCGATCTATGATGTCTCTTACCGATCTACCGCTATCATTTTGGGGTTATGCTTTAGAGACTGCCGCATTCACTTTAAATAGGGCTCCGTCGAAATCCGTTGAGACGACACCGTATGAATTATGGTTTGGGAAGAAACCTAAGCTGTCGTTTCTGAAAGTTTGGGGATGCGATGCTTATGTCAAGAAACTTCAACCTGAAAAGCTCGAACCCAAGTTGGAAAAATGCGTCTTCATAAGATACCCGAAGGAAACCATTGGGTATGCCTTCTACCTCAGATCCGAAGGCAAGATCTTCGTTGCCAAGAACGGGTCCTTTCTGGAGAAAGAGTTTCTCTCGAAAGAAGTAAGTGGGAGGAAAGTGGAACTTGATGAGATGACCCCTCTCGAACCAGAAAGTAGCGCAGCACAAGAAAATGTTTCTGTGGTGCCTGCACCGACTAGAGAGGAAGTTAATGATGACGATCATGATCAAGTTACCACTGAACTTCGTAGGTCCACAAGGACACGTTCCGCACCAGAGTGGTACGGCAACCCTGTCCTGGAAATCATGTTGTTGGACAACGGTGAACCTTCAAACTATGAAGAAGCAATGGCGGGCCCAAATTCCAACAAATGGCTTGAAGCCATGCAATCCGAGATAGGATCCATGTATGAAAACAAAGTATGGACTTTGACAGACTTGCCCGATGATCGGCGAGCGATAGAAAATAAATGGATCTTTAAGAAGAAGACGGACGCGGATGGAAATGTTACCATCTATAAAGCTCGACTTGTCGCTAAGGGTTATCGACAAGTTCAAGGAGTTGACTACGATGAGACCTTCTCACCCGTAGCGAAGCTGAAGTCCGTCCGAATCATGTTAGCAATTGCCGCATTCTACGATTATGAGATATGGCAAATGGACGTCAAAACGGCATTCCTTAACGGCTTCCTTAAGGAAGAATTGTATATGATGCAGCCGGAAGGTTTTGTCGATCCTAAGAATGCTGACAAGGTATGCAAGCTCCAGCGCTCAATCTATGGGCTGGTGCAGGCATCTCGGAGTTGGAACATTCGCTTTGATGAGATGATCAAAGCGTTTGGGTTTACACAGACTTATGGAGAAGCATGTGTTTACAAGAAAGTGAGTGGGAGCTCTGTAGCATTTCTCATATTATATGTGGATGACATACTATTGATGGAAAAAGATATAGAATTCTTGGAAAGCATAAAGGCCTACTTGAATAAGTGTTTTTCAATGAAGGACCTTGGAGAAGCTGCTTACATATTAGGCATCAAGATCTATAGAGATAGATCGAGACGCCTCATAGGTCTTTCACAAAGCACATACCTTGATAAGATATTGAAGAAGTTCAATATGGATCAGTCCAAGAAGGGGGTTTTGCCTATATTGCAAGGTGTGAGATTGAGCACGGCTCAATGCCCGACCACGGCAGAAGATAAAGAAAAGATGAGTGTCATCCCCTATGCCTCGGCCATAGGGTCTATTATGTATGCCATGCTGTGTACCAGACCTGATGTAAACCTTGCCGTAAGTTTGGTAGGAAGGTACCAAAGTAATCCCGGCATGGAACACTGGACAGCGGTCAAGAACATCCTGAAGTACCTGAAAAGGACTAAGGATATATTTCTCGTTTATGGAGGTGACGAAGAGCTCGTCGTAAAGGGTTACGTCGATGCTAGCTTCAACACAGATCTGGATGACTCTAAGTCACAAACCGGATACGTGTATATTTTGAATGGTGGGGCAGTCAGCTGGTGCAGTTGCAAGCAAAGCGTAGTGGCGGGATCTACATGTGAAGCGGCGTACATGGCAGCCTCGGAGGCAGCACATGAAGCAATTTGGATGAAGGAGTTCATTGCCGACCTAGGAGTTATTCCCAATGCATCGGGGCCGATGACTCTCTTCTGTGACAACACTGGAGCTATTGCCCTTGCCAAGGAGCCCAAGTTTCACAAGAAGACCAGGCACATCAAGCGTCGCTTCAACTCCATTCGTGAAAATGTCCAAAATGGAGACATATATATTTGTAAAGTGCATACGGATTTGAATGTCGCAGATCCTTTGACTAAACCTCTTCCACGAGCGAAACATGATCAACACCAGAACTCTATGGGTGTACGATTCATCACAATGTAACTAGATTATTGACTCTAGTGCAAGTGGGAGACTATTGGAAATATGCCCTAGAGGCAATAATAAAATGGTTATTATTATATTTCCTTGTTCATGATAATTGTCTATTGTTCATGCTATAATTGTGTTATCCGGAAATCGTAATACATGTGTGAACACATAGACCATAACGTGTCCCTAGTGAGCCTCTAGTTGACTAGCTCGTTGATCAATAGATGGTTACGGTTTCCTGACCATGGACATTGGATGTCATTGATAACGGGATCACATCATTAGGAGAATGATGTGATGGAAAAGACCCAATCCTAAGCATAGCAGTAGATCGTGTAGTTCGTTTGCTAAAGCTTTTCTAATGTCAAGTATCATTTCCTTAGACCATGAGATCGTGCAACTCCCGGATACCGTAGGAATGCTTTGGGTGTACCAAACGTCACAACGTAACTGGGTGGCTATAAAGGTGCACTGCGGGTATCTCCGAAAGTGTCTGTTGGGTTGGCACGGATCGAGACTGGGATTTGTCACTCCGTATGATGGAGAGGTATCTCTGGGCCCACTCGGTAATGCATCATCATAATGAGCTCAATGTGACTAAGTAGTTAGTCACGGGATCATGCATTACGGAACGAGTAAAGTGACTTGCCGGTAACGAGATTGAACGAGGTATTGGGATACCGACGATCGAATCTCGGGCAAGTAACGTACCGATTGACAAAGGGAATTATATACAGGATTACTTGAATCCTCGACATCGTGGTTCATCCGATGAGATCATCGTGGAACATGTGGGAGCCAACATGGGTATCCAGATCCCGCTGTTGGTAATTGGCTAGAGAGCGGTCTCGGTCATGTCTGCATGATTCCCGAACCCGTAGGGTCTACACACTTAAGGTTCGATGACGCTAGGGTTATAAGGAAGATTTGTATGTGGTTACCGAATGTTGTTCGGAGTCCCGGATGAGATCCCGGACGTCACGAGGAGTTCCGGAATGGTCCATAGGTGAAGATTTATATATGGGAAGTCATCATACGGTCACCGGAAATATTCGGGGGTATACCGGTATTGTACCGGGACCACCGGAGGGGTTCCGGGGATCCACCGGGAGGGTCCACCTGCCCCGGAGGGCCTTATGGGCTGTAGGTGGAAGGGAACCAGCCCCTAAGTGGGCTGGGCGCCATCCCCCCTAGGGCCCATGCGCCTAGGGTTGGGAGGGAACCCTAAAGGGGGCGCCCCTTGGGGGGCAAGCCCCCTCCCCCTTGGCCGCCGCCACCCCTCTAGATCTCATCTAGAGGGGTCGGCCCCCTTCTCCCTATAAATAGAGGGGTAGAGGGAGGGCTGCAGCACGACATCCAAGGCGCAGCCCCTCCCCTCCCCAACACCTCTCCTCCTCCGCGTGAGCTTGGCGAAGCCCTGCCGGAGAACTGCCACTCCATCACCACCACACCGTCGTGCTGCTGTTGGAGCCCTCTTCCTCAACCTCTCCCTCCTCCTTGCTGGATCAAGGTGCGGGAGACGTCACCGGGCTGCACGTGTGTTGAACGCGGAGGCGCCGTTGTTCGGCGCTTGGATCGGAATCAACCACGATCTGAATCGCTACGAGTACGACTCCCTCATCCGCGTTCTTGTAACGCTTCCGTCTCGCGATCTTCAACGGTATGAAGATGCACTTCCCTCTCTCTCGTTGCTAGTTACTCCATAGATTGATCTTGGTGATGCATAGAAAAATTTTAATTTCTGCAACGATCCCCAACATTAAGGACCTCCACAAACAGAATGTTAGTTTGATGGTCAAATGGTGGTGGAAACTAGAGACCCAAACGGGGATGTGGCAAGATATTGTTTGTGCACGCTACCTGACAAACAAATATGTGGCCTCGGTTAAGCCCAGGTTTTCCGATTCCCCTTGTTGGAAAGCCTTACTAAAAGTAAAAGATATTTACTTAGTTGGCAGGAAGATCCATCTAGAATCTGGTGACCTCGTCAGAATCTGGAAAGATTCCATAAAGGGGTTGAGTCCTTTTCAGACTCTATATCCATTGCTCTTTGAGATATGTAATGATCAGGATTGCACCGTTGATAGGTTCAATTCTGTGGACGTCCACACCTTCTTCAGAAGGAGGCTCACACCTAAGTTATCCTGTCAATGGGAAGAAATGAGTAATACGATCAATAGCATTCAGCTGAGTCAGGGTGGGGACTGGGTCTACTGGGGGCTTAATAGTAATGGTAAATTCTCTACTAAATCTATATATAAGTGGCTAGAGAGCCCTCTTAGTGGATGCCATTATAGATGGATTTGGAAAGCCAAAATCCCACTCAAAATCAAGATTTTTCTGTGGCAGTTGTCCCAGGATGCAGTGCTCACTAGGCAAGTCATGAGAACGAGGAAATGGCCTGGGAATCCCCCATGCTCTTTTTGTAATGAGTTGGAAACCTCCCAACATCTGTTCTTCACCTGTCATGTGGCTAGGGTGGTCTGGAGATGTGTTGGGGTGGGGTTGGGTACTGAGATGTGCCCGAATAGCTACTGGCAATATTTTGCTTGGTATCATGCTTTTTTCCCTGATGGACAAAAGTACTATACTGTGGGCCTGGCTGCTGCTTGCTGGGCCATTTGGCTAGCTCGGAATCGAGCTACATTCGAAAAGAAGCTAATCAAAACGCCCTTTGAGATAGTTTTCTCCATGTGTTCTTTTCTGTTGTATTGGGCAGGGCTGCAGCAGGAGGAAGGCTCCAAGGAGCTGTGAAGCGGTCCTGAGATGATCAGGTCGAGCACGATGCGCTTGATGGGGATGTGCAACACTGCGAGAGTGCCGATCGGGGGAGAATAAAAATATGCAAGACGTGCGATGGCTGGAGCTGGGTGATCCTGTGATCCTATGATGGCGTTCTGGTTCTTTTGTGGGTGTCTCATGTCCTTGTCTATAATACTTCAAATGTATGCTGTGATATTTTGGTGTTGCCCAGGTTTTCGCCCCATGGCATTCGTTTCGATGGCGGGCGAATGCAGTGGGTTTCCTGGCAGTGCCCGGACTCGCTCTACTTCTTTCCCTCTTCTCCTGACATGTTTCTGAACCTTTGTATTTTCGTTCATTTGCAATGGAAAGGGGTGTAGCCCGGTTCGAAAGAAAAAATATGCATGATTGGCCGACCTGAACAATTTTTTACCAAAACAAGGGCATGTGGGGTATATTTTCAGGCTAAAAGAAATTCAGTCTAGTAGAACTTCAAAAATTGAGGAATTAATCTTCCAGAAGATGGCAGGCCGGAGGTGGTAGATAGATTAATTATCTAGTGATGTTGTCTAGAACCTCTGATAACATGCAGAAGGCTAATTAATGTGCTTTTGCTATTGATCCGACCCTCGTCCTTAGCTTTCTTTCTAGCGTACTCCCTCCGTCCTTAAAAGAGTGTACTTTTCAACAAACTTTTTTTATGTTTGACCGTATCTATAATCTATAATATTTAAATAGTTCATCACCACTATCCCATTTCTCTTGACATGCAGCCTATCCACCTCACCACCCATGTCCCACCGCATGCCTTACATGACATGGCAAGCCACATCATCGACTTATATCTTTTTTCTAGAGAAAAATCCAGTCCTCCGACTGTGCCGTTGTAAGCCTGTAAACTATCGTCTTCTGTAATTACTGGCCTAACAATTGATTTCTGTTGCTTGCTTCGTCTTCTGCACAAAGTCTCCTGCCTCTCTATATCTTCTGCACAAAGTCTCCTGCATCGTTTTAGTGCTTGATGGCCTACGGGCGGTGATTGTCAGCGAACCCCAGCACGAGAACTCGAACCTCATCGCCCTCTTCGCCTCCAAGTAGTTCCCCAAGGATCTCTTCTCAGAACCCAACCCGCTCATCGTCACAGGCATCTCCTTCGTGTCCTGATTTCCCAAACTCGCTGGCCTTGGCCTTTCTTTAGTTTGATTGCGTTTTGATGTATGGATTTCGTTACATCTTCACATCTGTATTTTGCAGGCCCAGGCGCAATGTAGAGCTGATTACTGGGTGCCCGGCCGCGGCGGCGGACGCAGTCGTGCCTACGACAGGCGCGGGAAGCTGGAACAGATTAGCTCCTTGTGGCTTTCCCAAGCTCCGGTGATCCAGTTGATGCTGCCTAACAGCCTTCCACGTTCAAGTTGGTGACGCTAGATAGATTGAATTTGTAACCATTGATGATTTTGCTTGTGTCTTGAACAGCTGATCAGGTGAAAGCGCTGATGGAGTGATGGTCATGGTAGGGACGTAGGCTGCAAGTTGGACACAAGGACGAACGGATGCCTCCATGTCAGATGAGCTCCGCGGCCAATTTGTGTCACCTTTTTTAGCGTCTCCAGAACCCCATATCTCCTGCCCGCTAGCTGTGTCACGAAAAAGTCCCTAATACTTAAACAGTGCCCAGGACTTCGCCTGTGAGCAGGTAGCTACCGTCCGTCTTAATCCACCCAATTAACCTCACCGTGTCATTTGGTTTCACTTCCTGCATGGTTAGTTTCTGTTCATACAAGTGGTGCTGGACCGGACGAATTTGGAGTCCCCTTCTTCTACTCTACCCACCTCTCAACATTACGTCGACATGTTGGGATTTAGCCAGCGACCCGTCCAATCCTCTAGCCATATTAGGTTATTCCTTATTGGCTCATATTCTAAATCCTCCTCTACCATTTTGCAACTTCACCCCGAAGTAATCATACAAACTAAAACAACGACACTTATTTTGGATCGGAGGGAGTACCTTCCATGCCTCCTGTAACTATTTTCACTCGATGTTTGTATTATTTGCATATCCGACAATGCATGTTTATTCGTTGATCTTGTGGGATGAGGCCAAATTGTGTTAATTATCTGTTTTCCTATATGAGAACAACCAAGCGTACATGCTTATGGTACATGGACGGCTGGACTTGCATGATTAAATTTGACTAGAATAGAAGGAATCTTCGGACAGTGAAAAACTCAAGACATCAGTTAGCTTCTCACTTGCATCTTTCTTTAATAACTGCTCACTTATATGCGAAAGAATAAATTTTGGCAGAAACTCATTTGCCTCTTATGATGACCATATCTCCATATTTTCTTTCCAGTGCTTACGACTTGGCTACATAAATGTTAACATTTTGATACAGTTGAATACATGCCTCTTTTAAAGTCCATGTGAACTAACCAAGTGTATTACTCCCTCCGTCCCGAAAAACATGTCGCAAGTGGATATTTGCAATTTAGTCCTCCACGTTTTCCCGACCGAACCCGAGGTCCCTCTTCTTCCTCGCTCTCGCTCTCACTCTCTCCCGGCCGAACCCGACGACGGGTGCCGCCTTGCTGCCCCCGCCGCCCCTCTCCGCCACCGCTCCTCCCGCCCCACGCCGCCCCCGCTGCCACTACCCCTCCCGCCTCACGGCCCACGCCGCATCGTTCCCCGCTTCGTTCCCCAACGTGAAGCACGCGTTTTTTTTGTCGATCCTCCCGCCGCTCCTGTCCGACGGCCATGTGTTTACCTCGCCGGGGCATGGCAGCGGGGCGCCCTCCTTTCTCGCATTCCTGGCGCGGCGGCTGCTCGGCGGATTGCAAAGAGGCAGGTGGAGGAGCTCACCAAGTAGCCCGCCGGAGTCAAAGGTCTCCTTTTCCCCTTCTCCTCCCTTCGATCTACTGCACCCATGCAATTTCTTCTTTTATCTTCTTGGATTGTTCGGGCCATGTCCACCCAATTTCTTCTTCATCATCCTAGATTTCTACAGGCGTTCAAGGATAGGGACAAGCCGGCGGCGCAGCCAGTGACTGGAGCGGCGGCGCGAGCTCTGCCTCCGGGGAGAGGCCGAGGGGCGATGCATCTTTGGCCTTGAGACAAGAACCGAGACCAAATTAGGAGCATCAAAAACTTCAGGTAACAATGGTGAGAATAACTCTGAAATTGACTTGCCGAGTTCCTGCTCAGTGTAACAGGGATATGATTCTGAAAAATATATGCCTGAATTTACCTTCTTGGTGAGAGAATCGCGTGGAACAATGTCAAGTTCGATGACCTTTCTTCCTGACAGAAGCTGCAGCACAACCACGCCAAAGCTGTAGATATCACTGGCGCAAGTAAGCTTGGAGTGTGTTATGTACTCAGGATCCATGTAACCAATGGTTCCCCCCACATCTGTGAAGACCTTGGTCTCCTCCATTTGCAGCGTTTTTGCTAGCCCAAAATCAGACAGCTTAGGCTCCATGTCCTCTGTCAGCAAGATGTTGGTAAGCTGTAAAAATGAATTCAGCACACAAAAGATAAGATGGCTTCGCAAATTTTGCGTGCGCATGCTAATGTCGAGGGATCGAAAATATAAGGATATTGTCACCATAATGTCTCTATGTACAATGCATCCATCGGAGTGTGTGAAGAAACCTCAGGACAGATGCACAGTCCCTGAGGATCTTCACCCTTGTTGGCCATGAGAGCACAGAGTCACCTCCTGCCAATCAATAGCATGCAAAACTTACAGTAATTCAACCTTGTAGCTCGCGAGCTTGAATTAACATGATGGATGGATCCTTCTTACTGAGTAGATCGATTTTCGGCAGCTTCGCTCAAGGCCGACGATTGGGCGCGTGTGGTGGCAGTTCGAGGAGTGGCGACATCTTCTGGTGGATTGTTGTGTGTGCTCTGGTCTGAAAGTTTGTGCTTAGAAGGAGTGGCAACATCTTCAGGTGGAAGGAGTGGCAGTTCAAGGACATCTTCTGCAGTGGTCTGAATTGATTCACGTGATTCCTGAATTGCTGCATTTTCAATTGCACTAAACAACTGCATTTTCAACTGCTGAATTAGACTGAATGTTCCTCCTGTATAATGTCACAACTAAACATCTGCACTTCTAGAATTAGTGTGCACTTATAGAACTAGTCTGCACTTATAAAATGGCACAATAGTGTACAGGAGTAATCTGTCATGTGACAGTAGTCATGATTAATCATCTTGAGCTTTTTCCATTTAATTTTTGAATCGCAGCATCATTTAAATTTGTTTTTAAACTTGTTTCATGCATCCATGGCTGCACCATAGCAACGAGTACTGCTTGTTGAGATACTACTGCTCCTGTCAATAGCATACTGAATACTCCTGTCAATAAACTGAATGGCACAGTACTGTACAGGAGTATTTAGACAGTTCAGTGTTGACGTATAAACTAAATGTTTAGACAGAGTTCTTATTCATGTGCTCCTGTCAATAGAATCAAAACTGATTTATTACCTTTCCAAGTTTGTTTCTGAACAGTAGTGACCTGGAGTAGTGTAGTGGTCCTGTAGTGACCAAATTTTCAAATACTCTCTCTAAATTGGTGAAAATACCCCTTATACTTCATGCTCAAGTTGTTTTTTGCAGAAAATGCTGCCATACTCAAGTTTTTTTGCTGAAAATACTCCATGTTCAAGTTGAATGCATCCAAATTTTTTGTGTTGTCAGTGAGGGACTGAAGAAAATGTGTTCTCAAATTTATTTACTGTAGATCCAGTACAACAAATTGTGTTGGCAAATTTCAAATTGTGTCTCAGACAATGGCCTGGAGTACTCATCATGGAGTAGTTCTGGTAGATTTCTTGGACTTAAGATTTCAAGATCATGGAGTAGTTCTGGCATGGAGTAGTTATGGCAGATTGATGTATTAATATAGGAGTACTCTGTTTAGAACATGGAGCAAATTCAGTAGACATTTTTAACTGAATGCATCTTTAGAATGCATCTTTAACTGAATTTGCTAAGTTAAGTGTCATACACAGGAATTCTGCACGCCATCCAAATTGATTTACTAAATATTGGATGTTCAGCACTGTAAGTCAATTTTCTTCCTTTGATAAACTTTACTCCATTCTTTGTATCTAATCTATCCACGCTATGGCTGCATATTTATTTACTGTACCAAACATGTCCACTGCATATCTGTTTTTGCTATGCCAATCATTTCAGTAAATTAGAATATACAGTAGTATTTCTTGCAAATTGTTTTGTGACTATTCTTGAGATGGTCTTTCTTACTTTAGCTGATCCATCCCATGTGATATGCTAGATTTTAGCATCTGTATTGATGAACCTTTGATGAAACTAAAGAAAAACTGGAAGTGTCCTTGATAGCATGAAATGGACCTCTTAACTAAATAGAAGCGATTTCTTGTCATCCACAGTCCTTTTATTTGTTCCATGCTGATAGCTTTGCTGATTTTACATTAATAAGAAAACCATATTGATTTTAAATTTTACATGCAGCTCCTGAGGTGAATAATGTATTGAAAGAGATGTCATCATCAGAGGATGAGCAAGTTGAACACGGCACTGTAGAACATGAATTGTTTTCCATGCCATCTGATGCCATGGAGCATGGAACAAAATTGTTTTCCATGCCATCTGATGCCATGGAGCATGGAACAAATAGCAGCAGCAGCAGCACATAGCAGCAGATCAATCTACAGGCAACTGTACCTTCTTCAGAGTGCAAATAGCAGCAGCAGCAACACGGCGCAGTCACTTGGACCACCAGCAGCAGCAACACGACATGTTCACTTGGATCAGCAGCAGCAACACAGGTAGAGGAGCAGCAGCATCAACACGGGCAGAGGAGCAGCAGCAGCACGGGCTAGCTCCACCGGCGGCAGGGGAGAAGCAGAGGAGAAACAGAGCAGCAGCAGGCACGCGGGCAGAGGAGAAGGAGCAGCACGGCAGCTGGTGGGAGCTCGACGAGGACTTGCGGGAGATAGAGGTGCTGCGTCCTCCACGATCCGGTGGACAAGAGCTTGCGCGCGTCCTCCTCTATCTCCCGCAAGTCCTCGTCGAGCTCCCACCAGCTGCCGTGCTGCTCCTTCTCCTCTGCCCGTGTGCCTGCTGCTGCTCTGTTTCTCCTCTGCTTCTCCCCTGCCGCCGGTGGAGCTAGCCCGTGCTGCTGCTGCTCCTCTGCCCGTGTTGATGCTGCTGCTCCTCTACCTGTGTTGCTGCTGCTGATCCAAGTGAACATGTCGTGTTGCTGCTGCTGGTGGTCCAAGTGACTGCGCCGTGTTGCTGCTGCTGCTATTTGCACTCTGAAGAAGGTACAGTTGCCTGTAGATTGATCTGCTGCTATGTGCTGCTGCTGCTATTTGTTCCATGCTCCATGGCATCAGATGGCATGGAAAACAATTTTGTTCCATGCTCCATGGCATCAGATGGCATGGAAAACAATTCATGTTCTACAGTGCCGTGTTCAACTTGCTCATCCTCTGATGATGACATCTCTTTCAATACATTATTCACCTCAGGAGCTGCATGTAAAATTTAAAATCAATATGGTTTTCTTATTAATGTAAAATCAGCAAAGCTATCAGCATGGAACAAATAAAAGGACTGTGGATGACAAGAAATCGCTTCTATTTAGTTAAGAGGTCCATTTCATGCTATCAAGGACACTTCCAGTTTTTCTTTAGTTTCATCAAAGGTTCATCAATACAGATGCTAAAATCTAGCATATCACATGGGATGGATCAGCTAAAGTAAGAAAGACCATCTCAAGAATAGTCACAAAACAATTTGCAAGAAATACTACTGTATATTCTAATTTACTGAAATGATTGGCATAGCAAAAACAGATATGCAGTGGACATGTTTGGTACAGTAAATAAATATGCAGCCATAGCGTGGATAGATTAGATACAAAGAATGGAGTAAAGTTTATCAAAGGAAGAAAATTGACTTACAGTGCTGAACATCCAATATTTAGTAAATCAATTTGGATGGCGTGCAGAATTCCTGTGTATGACACTTAACTTAGCAAATTCAGTTAAAGATGCATTCTAAAGATGCATTCAGTTAAAAATGTCTACTGAATTTGCTCCATGTTCTAAACAGAGTACTCCTATATTAATACATCAATCTGCCATAACTACTCCATGCCAGAACTACTCCATGATCTTGAAATCTTAAGTCCAAGAAATCTACCAGAACTACTCCATGATGAGTACTCCAGGCCATTGTCTGAGACACAATTTGAAATTTGCCAACACAATTTGTTGTACTGGATCTACAGTAAATAAATTTGAGAACACATTTTCTTCAGTCCCTCACTGACAACACAAAAAATTTGGATGCATTCAACTTGAACATGGAGTATTTTCAGCAAAAAAACTTGAGTATGGCAGCATTTTCTGCAAAAAACAACTTGAGCATGAAGTATAAGGGGTATTTTCACCAATTTAGAGAGAGTATTTGAAAATTTGGTCACTACAGGACCACTACACTACTCCAGGTCACTACTGTTCAGAAACAAACTTGGAAAGGTAATAAATCAGTTTTGATTCTATTGACAGGAGCACATGAATAAGAACTCTGTCTAAACATTTAGTTTATACGTCAACACTGAACTGTCTAAATACTCCTGTACAGTACTGTGCCATTCAGTTTATTGACAGGAGTATTCAGTATGCTATTGACAGGAGCAGTAGTATCTCAACAAGCAGTACTCGTTGCTATGGTGCAGCCATGGATGCATGAAACAAGTTTAAAAACAAATTTAAATGATGCTGCGATTCAAAAATTAAATGGAAAAAGCTCAAGATGATTAATCATGACTACTGTCACATGACAGATTACTCCTGTACACTATTGTGCCATTTTATAAGTGCAGACTAGTTCTATAAGTGCACACTAATTCTAGAAGTGCAGATGTTTAGTTGTGACATTATACAGGAGGAACATTCAGTCTAATTCAGCAGTTGAAAATGCAGTTGTTTAGTGCAATTGAAAATGCAGCAATTCAGGAATCACCTGAATCAATTCAGACCACTGCAGAAGATGTCCTTGAACTGCCACTCCTTCCACCTGAAGATGTTGCCACTCCTTCTAAGCACAAACTTTCAGACCAGAGCACACACAACAATCCACCAGAAGATGTCGCCACTCCTCGAACTGCCACCACACACGCCCAATCGTCGGCCTTGAGCGAAGCTGCCGAAAATCGATCTACTCAGTAAGAAGGATCCATCCATCATGTTAATTCAAGCTCGCGAGCTACAAGGTTGAATTACTGTAAGTTTTGCATGCTATTGATTGGCAGGAGGTGACTCTGTGCTCTCATGGCCAACAAGGGTGAAGATCCTCAGGGACTGTGCATCTGTCCTGAGGTTTCTTCACACACTCCGATGGATGCATTGTACATAGAGACATTATGGTGACAATATCCTTATATTTTCGATCCCTCGACATTAGCATGCGCACGCAAAATTTGCGAAGCCATCTTATCTTTTGTGTGCTGAATTCATTTTTACAGCTTACCAACATCTTGCTGACAGAGGACATGGAGCCTAAGCTGTCTGATTTTGGGCTAGCAAAAACGCTGCAAATGGAGGAGACCAAGGTCTTCACAGATGTGGGGGGAACCATTGGTTACATGGATCCTGAGTACATAACACACTCCAAGCTTACTTGCGCAAGTGATATCTACAGCTTTGGCGTGGTTGTGCTGCAGCTTCTGTCAGGAAGAAAGGTCATCGAACTTGACATTGTTCCACGCGATTCTCTCACCAAGAAGGTAAATTCAGGCATATATTTTTCAGAATCATATCCCTGTTACACTGAGCAGGAACTCGGCAAGTCAATTTCAGTGTTATTCTCACCATTGTTACCTGAAGTTTTTGATGCTCCTAATTTGGTCTCGGTTCTTGTCTCAAGGCCAAAGATGCATCGCCCCTCGGCCTCTCCCCGGAGGCAGAGCTCGCGCCGCCGCTCCAGTCACTGGCTGCGCCGCCGGCTTGTCCCTATCCTCGAACGCCTGTAGAAATCTAGGATGATGAAGAAGAAATTGGGTGGACATGGCCCGAACAATCCAAGAAGATAAAAGAAGAAATTGCATGGGTGCAGTAGATCGAAGGGAGGAGAAGGGGAAAAAGGAGACCTTTGACTCCGGCGGGCTACTTGGTGAGCTCCTCCACCTGCCTCTTTGCAATCCGCCGAGCAGCCGCCGCGCCAGGAATGCGAGAAAGGAGGGCGCCCCGCTGCCATGCCCCGGCGAGGTAAACACATGACCGTCGGACAGGAGCGGCGGGAGGATCGACAAAAAAAACGCGTGCTTCACGTTGGGGAACGAAGCGGGGAACGATGCGGCGTGGGGCGTGAGGCGGGAGGGGTAGTGGCAGCGGGGGCGGCGTGGGGCGGGAGGAGCGGTGGCGGAGAGGGGCGGCGGGGGCAGCAAGGCGGCACCCGTCGTCGGGTTCGGCCGGGAGAGAGTGAGAGCGAGAGCGAGGAAGAAGAGGGACCTCGGGTTCGGTCGGGAAAACGTGGAGGACTAAATTGCAAATATCCACTTGCGACATGTTTTTCGGGACGGAGGGAGTACAATAATAGACCAACATCTATGTCATCACGCAAAAAAAAGATTCATAATAAAATATATTTTTGTCATATACATACCTATTTGGTTTCACAAGCATTGACATATTTTTACACAAACTCGGTCAAACTTTGACATAGTTTGACCCTTCAACAAAGTTTGAAGTACACTCTTTCAAGAACGGGGGAGTAGGCCGTAGTGCTGGACAATGGCCGCAGCGATACAATCTACTATTTTTTTGTTATCTCGTGTGCTTGTTTTGTTGTGACTTGTGAGCTGTTTTGTAAGCTCTGTGTCTCTTCTTTTGGTTGATCTAAGGCTGGCCGGTTCATGGCTTCGCTAATTCAAAGCCGGCGTCGTTCCAAACAATATATAATATTCATATTGAACGAAAATAAATGTTTTCCATGAGAACCCAGCATATATTACTTCAATAACATCATCCAAGCACAATAGGTTAAAAAGGGTCAAACCAACTTTTCATACGTTTTTGAGACGGTTGTATCAACAAACAAATAAACATTACATTGGGGAACAATAAGGGACATATTTGTGAGACATTTAAGAGAAGCATCATGATAATATTACATCTATTTTTCATGTCCAGACATTTCTCCAGCACAATTAACAAGCAGCAATAAATAGAGCACATTTTGCAATGAACTTCACAAGACAAAGTCCAACAGGATAGATTTTGCTATCGCCAACCAATTAGGGAGCTCCAGGCCCAGAAAATCACAGGAATTTAAACCTTTAATTTTTTTTCAAATCCATACGATGCATTAGTCCTATAAGATAGAGCTCAACAAGTTGTTCCAAACAGAAACAATATGACAAAAGGGAACAGACCACCCTTATAGATAAACTGGCAAAGCTCATACAAAAGTACTAGGATAGAACTTCCACTAGGGAAGAAGAAAAGCACTTCTTTTGCAGCACGGCGCCAATCACTCTTCAGGATGTAATTACCAAGACACCCTTCTGAAGCTTTTCATCACTGACATAGAAACTGTCTAAGAACTTCACAGGCCGGGCAATTCTGCATCTTGAAATATGGAAAGCAAAACAATGAGGAGCATTTCAGCATGGCATAATTTAAAGCAAAAGAGTTAACGGTGCTGAAACCTGAAAGAGGACAAGTAATTACAATAACAATGGATAACTATCATCATGTACCGAAGTAAAACTCATACGTGATTGTTCTCGATCTTATAGTTTAGAACCAAAAAGCTTCAGCTTATGCATGTTTTCCTATCCACCTTAAGATGGTTTTGCTATTGCTTGCCTTATCAGCCTGCTGTACTGTGACAAGCTGTTTGTTTCTAATGGAGTACACACTGTATGTAGATGTTTTATTTTAATTTTGGAACAAGTATTGAGTTTTGCTTCGGTACAACCACCCTAAAAGTTTGCATGAATCTTAATGTTAGTTAAAAAGGCTATCGCCATATTAGCCTGCAGATTAAACGTATTAAATAGATTGACTTGAATACAAAATATTATATTATCCTTTTTGATTGAAGGGGTATCATCTAATCTTCACCTTTAATCAGTATCGAAATCCAAAAACTTTTCTAGGGGGGTGTACCGAAGCAAAGTTACATACATAATACTCATTCAATGATGCAGCATCATTCTGGAATAATAAACAACCGCATGCAGAATAGCTTGAGGTTCATGGTTAAACTTGAGCTAACTCATGATGTAAGATCATGTAATGCAACTAAGAAGAAATGCATTGTCTCTAACCTGCAGATTTTTTAGGGGCTGATAATAAACTTGTGTAAGAGCAAAAATCTTCATCATGGAATAGGAAAGAACAACATGCACAGGCTCAAGGATGCTGGCTGTAAAATAGTAGGAGATCAAGAAACAAAATTAACATAGGTAACAGCATGCTTCAGGGTACAGACAAAACATTCATTTGAATATGCAGCAACAATTCAGTAACACTAGACACTCCTTTAAGGATATATAGCTCGATGTTCATAGTCAAAATGGAGGTAATTCATGATTTATGGTAGCATAATGCAGCTAAGCAGAAACGCAATGACTCTAAGCCTGCTAAATCAGAGCAGTGTAGCAAGACGCGAACAAAGAAAAAAGGGCCACTGCTAAATTACGTAATCAAGTTATGAAGCATCATACGAGTATGTGATAAGTATGAAGGAAATGCATAGCTAGGCAGGGTGCAAGAGATTACCATTTCATACTGTCCTTGAGGACAGTGATGGTGGGAAGTTAGTGTATATGGGCCCACATGTGACGTTATTTTTCTCACACACACTCTCAAGCTTAAATGTCTTGACATCTAGTGAGAAACATTCAGACTTCTCATAAAGCCTCTCAAACTGAAATGTGTTGAAGTCCATCTTCACATCTGACCTTAGCAGGAGCAAGTACCTCTCAGTTACACGTATGATAGTATGGTCACCGTAAGCCAATGGGATTATCTTCTCTATCTGCCACTCATTCACCTCGGTGTTCTGCCTAACAGTATATTCTAGTGTCCCATTTGATGAGTGAGCAATCAATCCAAGCCTGCCTTCCCCTGCCTCCACAATAGCAAAGTTTCGCCCCCTCCACCTTCTTCCGGGTGGCAAATCAGCAACAGAAAACTCCATCCTCATGGTGTCAAGAACGAGCATAACTTCCCTTGGATAATTCTTCAGGCCGCCTTCCGGCTCATACATCGGCCAGTACAAACATCCATAGGCGTGATCACACCTTTGGAACAAACGGGATTCCAAAGATACAGGTGTGTCACAACCTAACAAATTGCTCCAACCGTCTGATGCAATGGCTTGCCATTATCCGGTGCTTGAAGAATAAAGGAATGCCATCGGCTTAGTCCTGCACTGTGCCATCCAGATTACGCGGAATGAAGTCTCTTCATCTTCCGGTTCCACTTTCACTTCCTTGAAGGCGGGGACGGGGACGGGGCCGAGGACGACCTGGCAGCGGCGCTTCGGGGAGTAAGTCAGATCAAGTGCGTCCCTCACCAACACGGCTAGGTCGTCAGGGATCGGCGGGAGCAGGCGGTATCGCCGGTGCAACGGGTCGCTCACCGCGAGCTCCGGGAAGACCACTGAGCCCTTCTCGCGCTTGGGGCCGCGGTCGAGGAGGACCCGGCCGCCGCGGATGTCCCTGACGTTCCAGCAGCCGGCGTCTCCCGTGAAGCTGCAGCGGTTGGGGCGAGGGAGGAAGGAGAAGGAGAAGTCGGCGGCGGCACGAGCGACGGCATCGGCGATGGGCGCGGAAGTGTGAGGCCGGAGCGCGGGGCGGAAGCCATGATAGTCCACGAAGCCGATGAAGGACGGAGAGTGTGTTTTGCGGAAGCGGCGGAGGAAGGAGCTGCCGGTGGCGATCTGGCGGAAGGGGACGCAGGCGGCGGAGGCACGGACGAGGTCTGCTGCGCCGGGCAGCAGGAGGAAGATGTCCTCCAGGAGGACGGCCAGACGGTCGTTTAGGATCGAAGTGCACGGCGCGGCCATTTCCCGGCTGCCGGTGCTCGGTGGTTTGGTACAGGGGTCCTGGAGAATGGATACCGGCGGTGGCGGTTGGGCGGCAGAGGCGGAGACCAGCGGTGAAAGTGGGGGTCGGTGTGGTGGATTGTGGCGGCGGCGGCGGCGGATACCAGCAGTGAAGATGGGGGCGGTGGAGACCAGCTGTGGAGGTCAGGCGAGGTGAGGCGGCTGCGACGGCGGCGGCGGGGATGGGAGGTGGGTGAGGACTGAGGAGACGATTGGGGAAATTTTCTGTAGGGTTTCTTTTGTTTTTTTCCCGTGGGCCTCTACACACACACACAGGAAAAAGAGAATCCGCGCGAACCCGGGAAACAAAGAAAATTCGCGCGTCTAGCGGGCCCAGTTAGTTTCTTCCTCGTCCCCGCATTGTTTTTGTTTTTTTTTTCATGTTTTCATTTTCGTTTTTTATTTCTTTTTTTACTTTGGCTAATGCTTCCAAATATTCTAAATAAACATATTACAAACAGAACTTTACATAAAAAATTTGAAAAAAATGTTAACTAAACATTTGGAAAATGTTAAATATGCACAGATAAAATGTTTCTCATGTATATGAAAAATATATTTTAAGTTAATCCTTGAATTTGAAAAAATATTAAATAAGTATTTATAAATTATTAAGAAAGACGTTGAAAAAAGTTAAATGTGTATTAAAAAATGTGACCATGTATTACAAAATGATAAAAACATTCTGATCATGTATTTAAAAAAAATTAATCAACCATTTTGAAAATGTTGAACAAGTATGTTAATCAAGCATTTGAAATTCTTTGAATGTGTATAGAAAAATGTTGACTATGTATTAAAAAATGTTAATTAAGCATTTGAAAAATGTTATCTTCTACTTCAAAAAATGTCAGTCAAGGATTTGAAAAGTATTAAAATGTGTATAAAAAATGTTAACCGTGTACTAAAAAATTGTTAAACTTGTACATGAATTTTTTTAATAAATCATTTGAAATTTTTAAATATGTGTATAGAATTTTTTTGACCGTGTACTAAAAAAATGTTTAAATGTATTTTAAAAATGTGAAACTTGTACTATAAAAATTTTATTAACGTATATGGAAAATGTAGGATAAAGAGCAAAAGAAACAAAAAAGGTAAAAAAGAAAAGAAAAGAAAAGAAAAGAAAAGGGGAAATTAAAAAGAAAGCCGAAGAAACATGTGCAAATGAAATGAAAAACAATGAAAACTGATAAAGAAACAGAGGGAAGTCGACAAAAAAACTAAGGAAAACGTACAAACCTAATGAACAAAATGGAAAGAGTAAAATCAAAAAAGAAACAAAGAAAAACCCGACCAAAAACGAGAAAGAAAGAAACAAAACCGAAGAAAACATAGAAAAAGAAAATAAAATAAAAACCGAGCAAGAAACACAGAAAAACTGAGAAGCCCGTGAAAACCAGGAACAAATAAAGAAAAACATTAAAAAACAATTTAAAACAAAAAGCCGAAGAAACTAGTGAGGAAACAAACAAAAACCATAAACAGTAAAAAAAACTGCAAACCAGCGCATAAAGTGCAATCGGCGAAGGAGATTGCGACACCTAGCGCGGAAAAAAAGACACAAATTGGCTGGCCCAACACCTACATCGTGGCGGAAATTGTTCATCGAGACAGAATAACGAAATCACTAGTTAAGGAGTACTCCTTCCAAATATAACTCTCACCTCCTCAGGTTGCGACAAGTGACGCACTGCATGCACGCCACTTGTCGCAACCTGTGAGTTTTTTTTTCGTACATTCGTTTATTCAAAATATTTTTGTCCCCTAAACTGTGAGTCCAAAGCTTGAACCATTTTCACCATTGGATTTCTCGCCGCAAAATCTTCAAAACTAGATCCCATGTTGATAGGTTTTGATGAACTTTTTTTTCACGTAAAAAACCAGACGAAAAAACCGAACCGGGAGCACGTTTTATTCCTTTACGAAAGAGGCACGGCCGTGCCTCTCACAAAAGCAGAACCGTGCCTCGAGCGGAAGCAAAAACGTGCCTCTCGCGGAAAAAAAAACACTTTTTTTCATTTCCGAGAGGCACAGCCGTGCCTCTCGCGAAAGGAGAACCGTGCCTCTCGCGAAAGCAAAACCGTGCCTCTCGCGCAAACAAAAAAACAGAAAACACTTTTTTGTTTCCGAGAGGTTCGCGAAAGCACAACCGTGCCTCTCACAGAAGGAAATAAGAACAGAAAATGTGTTTTTTTCATTTCCGAGAGGCACGGTCGTGCCTCTCCCGGAAGGAAAATAAAAATAGAAAACGCGGTTTGTTTATGTTTCCGAGAGGCATGGTTGTGCCTCTCGCAAAAGAAAAGTCGTGCCTCTCGCGAAAAAAACGCGTTTTTCGTGCAAAAAAAGTTCTATATTTTTTTTCCAAAAGCTAAGGAAGACCTGTGAAAAAACAAAAAGTCATAAAAACCCAGAAAAAATTAAAATTTCAAAAACACGTGCAAAAAACTAATTAAAAGAAAATCTGGAGGGAGCGCCTAGAGCGCGACACGTGATGGTGCACTCTCAGCCCACCCTCAAGTAATTATTGTGAGGCTCCCGAAGGAATGCTCATCAACTAGTTACTCTCACATAAGAAACTCTCGCATATTGTGCTATATAGTAAAATGTCCTATTTTCCTTGTGGCTTATGTATACCTGACAGGAAAGCTTATATTACTATGAGGGCCTCCAGCCCTCACAGGAAAATGAACCACCGCAGGGGAAAATGCTGTTTCTAGTAGTGACCCCTAGTTAAACCCCAAATTTTTTGGATTAGTTTTGGCATTTGAATGAAAGAGCTTTTCTTCAAATTTATGATATTGGGAGAACCACAATGTAATTGTTTAGTGATGATGCTTACCTTGGGATAATATATTACTTCTAACCTCCATTAAAATTTTCATGAAATTGGAATAATATTTAAACTGCTTATAGTTTAAACCAAAATATCGGGCATAATCGAATTTAATTCAAACAACGGTCAAATGCTTACTATATTATGATCGTATATGCTTTGCTCTTCCCTATATACAAACAGTAGTCACACAACAGTCAAAGAGTTTATAATGCATGTGTTCCTCATGTACCCTACGTGCACAAAAACAATAAAAAAAAGTTTGTTTTCTCCTTATTTCATTTTTTACTATTCTTAACAATGTTTGCAGTATTCAGTATTTACTGTATTTTACATGCATGCACAACTCAAAATTTTATGCACTGTATTCATGTAGCACTCATATATGCGCTCACTAAGGAGTGAGCTAGCTCACTTGGTTAGGAGTGGATGACTGGATGTATACCCCCAATCACTCAGGTTGATATCTTCACGACTGCGAATTTGTCCTATTATTCTCTAAGAAAATATAGGGGCTTCCCCTACTATATATCGCTTAAAAATATATTTGTCGACTATATTAGTACTCCAACATGAGTGCACTCTATTTTATATGAGGATACTAATCGTCTCTCTAGAAGAATGGTCAGAATTTAAAAAAAAATCATGCTTTAAAAAATTGTTCACAATAAAAGAAAAGGTTCTAAAATTGAAAAATTATTCACAAAATTTTCAAATTCAGGAACACTTTTTATATTCATGACAATATTTCAAACTCATGAATTTTTTCAAATCAACGAACATTTTTTAAATTCATGAATATATTTTGAATTCATTAACAATATTTGAATTCTTGAACAATCACGAATGCACAAACAATTTTTTAAAATCCGCCACCAATTTTGAATCCACAAACATTTTTCCAAATCCCTGAAAAATTTCCAGTCTGTGAACAATTTTTGATATGGGAGAAGTTTTTTTTAATCATGAACAATTTTTAGTTCTGTAACTTTTTTCTCAATTGAACATTTTGTAAAATTCATGAACTTTTTTGAATTCATGATTTTTTTGAAAAACGAGAAGATTTTCCAAAATTCATGATTTTTCAAAAAAGTTAAATGATTTTCTTAGGATTTGTGGTGAAAATGAATGCTTTTTTTGCATTTTGATGTTGTTTCTTTTGTGAGAAAATTTAGGATGTATTCATCTTCAATTATGGCAGTACAACGAATACCTGAAATAATAGAAATTATATCCAGATCCGTAGACCACCTAGAGACGACTACCAGCACTGAAGCGAGCCGAAGGCGCGCCGCCGTCATCGCCTTGTAGTAGACAGTCGGGAAGTCGTCGTGCTAAGGCCCCGTAGGACCAGTGCACCAGAACAGCAACCGCCGTGATACGTCTCCAACGTATCTATAATTTTTTATTATTCCATGCTATTATATTATCTGTTTTGGATGTTTAATGGGCTTTATTATGCACTTTTATATTATTTTTGGACTAACCTATTAACCGAAGGCCCAATGCAAATTGCTGTCTTTTCCTATTTCAGTGTTTCACAGAAAAGGAATATCAAACGGAGTCCAAACGGAATGAAACCTTCGGGAGAGTTATTTTTGGAACAAACGCAATCCAGGAGACTTGGAGTGGAGGTCAAGAAAGAACCGAGGAGGCCACGAGGTAGGAGGGCGCGCCCAGGGGGTAGGCGTGCCCCCCACCCTTGTGGGCCCCTTGTGGCTCCACCGACCTACTTCTTTCGCCTATATATACTCATATACCCTGAAAACATCCGAGAGCACCACGAAACCCTATTTTCACCGCCGTAACCTTCTGTACCCGTGAGATCCCATCTTGGGGCATTTTCCGGCGCTCCGCCGGAGGGGGAATCGATCACGGAGGGCTTCTACATCAACACCATAGCCTCTCCGATGATGTGTGACTAGTTTACCACAGACCTTCGGGTCCATAGTTATTAGCTAGATGGCTTCTTCTCTCTCTTTGGATCTCAATACAAAGTTCTCCTCGATCTTCTTGGAGATCTATTCGATGTAATTCTTTTTGCGGTGTGTTTGTCGAGATCCGATGAATTGTGGGTTGATCAAGATTATCTATGAACAATATTTGAATCTTCTCTGAATTCTTTTATGCATGATTTAATTATCTTGCAAGTCTCTTCAAGTTATCATTTTGGTTCGGCCTACTAGATTGATCTTTCTTGCAATGGGAGAAGTGCTTAGCTTTGGGTTCAATCTTGCGGTGTCCTTTCCCAGTGACAGCAGGGGCAGCAAGGCACGTATTGTATTGTTGCCATCGAGGATAAAAAGATGGGGTTTATATCATATTGCTTGAGTTTATCCCCCTACATCATGTCATCTTGCCTAATGCGTTACTCTGTTCTTATGAACTTAATACTCTAGATGCATGCTGGATAGCGGTCGATGTGTGGAGTAATAGTAGTAGATGCAGAATCGTTTCGGTCTACTTGTCGCGGACGTGATGCCCATATACATGATCATGCCTAGATATTCTCATAACTATGCGCTTTTCTATCAATTGCTCGACAGAAATTCGTTCACCCACTGTAAATGATGCTATCTTGAGAGAAGCCACTAGTGAAACCTATGGCCCCCGGGTCTATCTTCCATCATATTATTTTCCTATCAATTTACTATTCCTTCCGTCTTTTATTTTGCAATCTTTACTTTCCAATCTATATCATAAAAATACCAAAAATATTTATCTTATTATCTCTATCAGATCTCACTTTTGCAAGTGGCCGTGAAGGGATTGACAACCCCTTTATCGCGTTGGTTGCAAGGTTCTTATTTGTTTGTGTAGGTACGAGGCGGCTTGTGCTTAACCTCCTACTAGATTGATACCTTGGTTCTCAAAACTGAGGGAAATACTTACGCTACTTTGCTGCATCACCCATTTCTGGCGCAGTTGCCTGGGAGTCTACGCACAAGTCAAGGCATACCAAGTACCCATCACAACTCTTATCCCTCGCATTACATTATTTGCCATTTGCCTCTCGTTTTCCTCTCCCCCACTTCACCCTTGCCATTTTATTCACCCTCCTTTTCCGTTCGTCTTTTTTTTCGCTTGCTTCTTGTGTGCTGGATTGTTTGTCATGATGGCTCAAGACAATACTAAATTGTGTGATTTTTCCAATACCAACAATAATGATTTTCTTAGCACTCCGATTGCTCCTCTTACCGATGCCGAATCTTGTGAAATTAATGATGCTTTGTTGAATCTTGTCATGAAAGATCAATTCTCTGGCCTTCCTAGTGAAGATGCCGCTACTCATCTAAACAACTTTGTTGATTTGTGTGATATGCAAAAGAAGAAAGACGTGGATAATGATATTGTTAAATTGAAGCTATTTCCGTTTTCGCTTAGAGATCGTGCTAAAACTTGGTTTTCGTCTTTGCCTAAAAATAGTATTGATTCATGGAATAAGTGCAAAGATGCTTTTATCTCTAAGTATTTTCCTCCCGCTACGATCATCTCTCTTAGAAATGATATTATGAATTTTAAGCAACTTGATCATGAGCATGTTGCACAATCTTGGGAGAGGATGAAATTAATGATTCGCAATTGCCCTACACATGGATTAAATTTATGGATGATCATACAAAAAATTTATGCCGGATTGAATTTTGCTTCTAGAAATCTTTTAGATTCGGCCGCGGGAGGCACTTTTATGGAAATCGCTTTAGGATAAGCTACTAAACTCCTAGATAATATTATGGCTAATTATTCTCATTGGCACACTGAAAGATCTACTAGTAAAAAGGTTCATGCGATAGAAGAGATTAATGTTTTGAGTGGAAAGATGGATGAACTTATGAAATTGTTTGCTAATAAGAGTGCTCCTATTGATCCTAATGATATGCCTTTGTCTACTTTGATTGAGAATAATAATGAATCTATGGATGTGAATTTTGTTGGTAGGAACAATTTTGGTAACAACGCGTATAGAGGAAACTTTAATCCTAGGCCATTTCCTAGTAATTCCTCTAATAATTATGGTAATTCCTACAATAACTCTTATGGAAATTTTAATAAGATGCCCTCTGATTTTGAGACTAGTGTTAAAGAATTATGATTTCCCAAAAGAATTTCAATGCTTTGGTTGAAGAAAAATTGCCTAAGATTGATGAATTGGCTAGGAACGTGGATAGAATTTCTCTTGATGTTGATTCTTTGAAACTTAGATCTATTCCACCTAAGCATGATATCAATGAGTCTCTCAAATATATGAGAATTTCCATTGACGTGTGCAAGGAAAGAACCGCTAGGATGCGTGCCAAGAAAGATTGCTTTGTAAAAGCGTGTTCTTCTAGTTTTCATGACAATAGGGATGAAGATCTAAAAGTAATTGATGTGTCTCCTATTAAATCTTTGTTTTGCAATATGAATCTTGTTAATGATGGGACTGGAGATGAGTCAACTTTAGTTAAAAGGCGTCCCAATGATTCGGAGTTTTTAGATCTTGATGCAAAAATTGGTAAAAGTGGGATTGAAGAGGTCAAAACTTTACATAGCAATGAACCCACTATTTTGGATTTCACGGAATTTAATTATGATAATTGTTATTTAATAGATTGTATTTCCTTGTTGCAATCCGTGTTAAACTCTCCTCATGCTTATAGTCAAAATAAAGCTTTTACCAAACATATCGTTGATGCTTTAATGCAATCCTATGAAGAAAAACTTGAATTAGAAGTTTCTATCCCTAGAAAACTTTATGATGAGTGGGAACCTACTATTAAAAGTAAGATTAAAGCTCATGAGTGTTATGCTTTATGTGATTTGGGTGCTAGTGTTTCCACGATTCCAAAAACCTTATGTGATGTGTTAGGTTTCCGTGAATTTGATGATTGTTCTTTAAATTTGCATCTTGCGGATTCCCCTATTAAGAAACCTATGAGATGAATTAATGATGTTCTTATTGTTGCAAATAGGAATTATGTGCCCGTAGATTTCATTGTTCTTGATATAGATTGCAATCCTACAGGTCCTATTATTCTCGGTAGACCTTTCCTTAGAATGATTGGTGCAATTATTGATATGAAAGAAGGAAATATTAGATTCCAATTTCTGTTAAGGAAAGGCATGGAACACTTTCCTAGGAAGAAAATTAAATTACCTTATGAATCTATTATGAGAGCCACTTATGGATTGCATACCAAAGATGATAATACCTAGATCTATTCTTGCCTTTATGCCTAGCTAGGGCGTTAAACGATAGCGCTTGTTGGGAGGCAACCCAATTTTATTTTTGTTTCTTGCTTTTTGGTTCTGTTTAGTAATAAATAATTCATCTAGCTTCTTTTAAGATGTGTTTTCATGTTTTAATTAGTGTTTGTGCCAAGTACAACCAATGGGATCTTCTTGGGTGATAGTTGTTTGATCTTGCTGAAAAAGACAGAAACTTTGCGCTCACGAAAATAATTGTTAAAATTCACGAGAACGTGATAAAATACCAATTCTTTTTGCAGTAGATCAATATACAAAATTTTCAGGTTGTCCTAGTGTTTCAGAAGTTTTGGAGTTCCAGAAGTATTCTAACAAATCTGATTGCTATAGACTGTTCTGTTTTTGACAGATTCTGTTTTTCGTGTGTTGTTTGCTTATTTTGATGAATCTATGGCTAGTATCGGGGGGTATGAACCATAGAGAAGTTGGAATACAGTAGGTTTAACACCAATCTAAATAAAGAATGAGTTCATTACAGTACCTTATGGTGGTGATTTGTTTTCTTATACTAACGGAGCTCATGAGATTTTCTGTTGAGTTTATGTTGTGAAGTTTCCAAGTTTTGGGTAAAGATTTGATGGATTATGGAATAAGGAGTGGCAAGAGCCTAAGCTTGGGGATGCCCAAGGCACCCCAAGGTAAAATTCAAGGACAACCAAAATCCTAAGCTTGGGGATGCCCCAGAAGGCATCCCCTCTTTCGTCTTCGTCTATCGGTAACTTTACTTGAGGCTATATTTCTATTCACCACATGATATGTGTTTTGCTTGGAGCATCTTGTATGATTTGAGTCTTTGAATTTTAGTTTACCACAATCATCCTTGCTGTACACACCTTTTGGGAGAGACACACATGAATCGGAATTTATTAGAATACTCTATGTGCTTCACTTATATCTTTTGAGCTAGATAATTTTGCTCTAGTGCTTCACTTATATATTTTAGAGCACGGTGGTGATTTTATTTTATATAAATAATTGATCTCTCATGATTCACTTATATTATTTTTAGAGTCGTTTAGAACAGCATGGTAGTTTGATTTGGCTATAAAATTAGTCCTAATATGATGAACATCCAAGATAGGTATAATAAAAACTATCATATAAAGTGCATCGAATACTATGAGAAGTTTGATACTTGATAATTGTTTTGAGATATGAAGATTGTGATATTAGAGTCATGCTAGTTGAGTAGTTGTGAATTTGAGAAATACTTATTCTAAAGTTTGTGATTCCCGTAGCATGCACGTATGGTGAACCATTATGTGATGAAGTCAGAGCATGATTTATTTAATGATTGTCTTCCTTATGAGTGGCGGTCGGGGACGAGGGATGGTCTTTTCCTACCAATCTATTGTTGGGGAACGTAGTAATTTCAAAAAAATTCCTACGCACACGCAAGATCATGGTGATGCATAGCAACGAGAGGGGAGAGTGTTGTCCACGTACCCTCGTAGACCGACAGCGGAAGCGTTATCACAACGCGGTTGATGTAGTCGTACGTCTTCACGATCCGACCGATCAAGTACCGAACGCACGGCACCTCCGAAGTTCTACACACGTTCAGCTCGATGACGTCCCTCGAACTCCAATCTAGCCGAGTGTTGAGGGAGAGTTTCGTCAGCACGACGGCGTGGTGACGATGATGATGTTCCACCGACGCAGGGCTTCGCCTAAGCTCCGCGACGGTATTATCGAGGTGTATTCTGGTGGAGGGGGGCACCGCACACGGCTAAAATATCGTATATCAAGTGTGTTCTTAGGTGCCCCCTGCCCCCGTATATAAAGGAGCAAGGGGAAGGCCGGCTGCCCTAGGCGCGCCAAGGAGAGAGGGGGAGTCCTCCTCCTAGTAGGAGTAGGACTCCCCTTTCCTAGTCCTACTAGGAAAGAAGGGGGGAAGGAAAGAGAGGGAGAGGGAGAGGGAAAGGGGGCTGCGCCCCCCTCTCCTAGTCCAACTAGGATTCCCCTTGGGAGGGGCGTGCCACCTCATGGATGCTGCCCTCTCTCTCCCCTCAAGGCCCACCAAGGCCCAATACTTCCCCGGGGGGTTCCGCTAACCCTCCGGCACTCTGGTTTAATCCGAAACTTCTCCGGAACACTTCCGGTGTCCGAATATAGTCATCCAATATATCAATCTTTACGTCTCGACCATTTCGAGACTCCTCGTCATGTCCGTGATCACATCCGGGACTCAGAACAACCTTCGGTACATCAAATCACATAAACTCATAATATAACTGTCATCGTAACTTTAAGCGTGCGGACCCTTTGGGTTCGAGAACTATGTAGACATGACCGAGACACCTCTCCGGTCAATAACCAATAGCGGGACCTGGATGCCCATATTGGCTCCCACATATTCTACGAAGATCTTTATCGGTCAGACCGCATAACAACATACGTTGTTCCCTTTGTCATCGGTATGTTGCTTGCCCGAGATTCGATCGTCGGTATCTCGATACCTAGTTCAATCTCGTTACCGGCAAGTCTCTTTACTCGTTCCGTAATACATCATCTCGCAACTAACTCATTAGTCACAATGCTTGCAAGGCTTATAGTGATGTGCATTACCGAGTGGGCCCAGAGATACCTCTCCGACAATCGGAGTGACAAATCCTAATCTCGAAATACGCCAACCCAACAAGTACCTTTGGAGACACCTGTAGAGCACCTTTATAATCACCCAGTTACGTTGTGACGTTTGGTAGCACACAAAGTGTTCCTCCGGTAAACGGGAGTTGCATAATCTCATAGTCATAGGAACATGTATAAGTCATGAAGAAAGCAATAGCAACATACTAAACGATCGGGTGCTAAGCTAACGTAATGGGTCAAGTCAATCACGTCATTCTCCTAATGAGGTGATCCCTTTAATAAAACTACAACTCATGTCTATGGCTAGGAAACATAACCATCTTTGATTAACGAGCTAGTCAAGTAGAGGCATACTAGTGACACTCTGTTTGTCTATGTATTCACACATGTATTATGTTTCCGGTTAATACAATTCTAGCATGAATAACAAACACTTATCATGATATAAGGAAATATATAATACTTTATTATTGCCTCTAGGGCATATTTCCTTCATCTATCCCCCTAGGAGCATGCGCATAGTACTTCGTTTCGATAACTAATAGATTTTTGCAATAAGTATGTGAGGTCTTTATGACTAATGTTGAGTCCATGGATTATACGCACTCTCACCCTTCCACCATTGCTAGCCTCTCTAATACCGCGCACCTTTCGCTGGTAGCATACACCCACCATATACCTTTCTCAAAACAGCCACCATACCTACCTATTATGGCATTTCCATAGCCATTCCGAGATATATTGCCATGCAACTTACCACCATTCCATTTATTATGACACGCTCCATCATTGTCATATTGCTTTGCATGATCATGTAGTTGACATCGTATATGTGGCAACGCCACCTTTTCATACATGTCACTCTTGATTCATTGCATATCCCTGTACACCGCCGGAGGCATTCACATAGTCATATTTTGTTCTAGTATTGAGTTGTAAGTAAATAAAAGTGTGATGATCATTATTATTAGAGCATTGTCCCTAGTGAGGGAAGGATGATGGAGACTATGATTCCCCCACAAGTCGGGATGAGACTCCGGACAAAAAAAAGAATAAAAAGAGGCCATAAAAATAGAAAAGGCACAAGAAATAAATAACTAAATATATAAATAAAAAGATGAGAGAAAAAGAGAGAAGGGACAATGTTACTATCCTTTTACCACACTTGTGCTTCAAAGTAGCACCATGATATTCATGATGGAGAGTCTCCTATGTTGTCACTTTCATATACTAGTGGGAATTTTACATTATAGAACTTGGCTTGTATATTCCAATGATGGGCTTCCTCAAAATGCCCTAGGTCTTCGTGAGCAAGCGAGTCGGATGCACACCCACTTAGTTTCTTTTGAGCTTTCATACACTTATAGCTCTAGTGCATCCGTTGCATGACAATCCCTACTCACTCACATTAATATCTATTGATGTGCATCTCCATAGCCCGTTGATACGCCTAGTTGATTGGAGACTATCTTCTCCTTTTTTGTCTTCTCCACAACCACCATTCTATTCCACATATAGTGCTATGTCCATGGCTCACGTTCATATATTGCGTGAAGATTGAAAAAGTTTGAGAACATCAAAAGTATGAAACAATTGCTTGGCTTGTCATCGGGGTTGTGCATGATTAAATACTTTGTGTGATGAAGATAGAGCATACCCAGACTATATGATTTTGTAGGGATAACTTTCTTTGGCCATGTTATTTTGAGAAGACATGATTGCTTTGCCAGTATGCTTGAAGTATTATTATTTTTATGTCAATATTAAACTTTTATCTTGAATCTTTCGGATCTAAACATTCATGCCACAATAAAGGAAATTACATTGAAAAATATGCTAGGTAGCATTCCACATCAAAAATTCTGTTTTTATCATTTACCTCCTCGAGGACAAGCAGGAATTAAGCTTGGGGATGCTTGATACGTCTCCAACGTATCTATAATTTTTGATTGTTCCATGCTATTATATTATCTGTTTTGGATGTCTAATGGGCTCTATTATACCCTTTTATATTGTTTTTGGGACTAACCTATTAACCGAAGGCCCAGTGCAAATTGCTATTTTTTTGCCTATTTCAGTGTTTCGCGGAAAAGAAATATCAAACGGAGTACAAACGGAATGAAACCTCCGGGAGAGTTATTTTTGGAACAAACACAATCCAGGAGACTTGGAGTGGAGGTCAAGAAAGAACCGAGGAGGCCACGACGTAGGAGGGCGCGCCCCCACCCTCATGGGCCCCTCGTGGCTCCACCGACCTACTTCTTTCGCCTATATATACTCATATACCCTGAAAACATCCGAGAGCACCACGAAACCCTATTTCCACCGCCGCAACCTTCTGTACCCGTGAGATCCCATCTTGGGGCCTTTTCCGGTGCTCCGCCGGAGGGGGAATCGATCACGGAGGGCTTCTACATCAACACCATAGCCTCTCCGATGATGTGTGAGTAGTTTACCACAGACCTTCGGGTCCATAGTTATTAGCTAGATGGCTTCTTCTCTCTGTTTGGATCTCAATACAAAGTTCTCCTCGATCTTCTTGGAGATCTATTCGATGTAATTCTTTTTGTGGTGTGTTTGTCGAGATCCGATGAATTGTGGGTTTATGATCAAGATTATCTATGAACAATATTTGAATCTTCTCTGAATTCTTTTATGCATGATTTAATTATCTTTGCAAGTCTCTTCGAATTATCAATTTGGTTTGGTCTACTAGATTGATCTTTCTTGCAATGGGAGAAGTGCTTAGCTTTGGGTTCAATCTTGCGGTGTCCTTTCCCAGTGACAGCAGGGGCAGCAAGGCACGTATTGTATTGTTGCCATCGAGGATACAAAGATGGGGTTTATATCATATTGCTTGAGTTTATCCCTCTACATCATGTCATCTTGCCTAATGCGTTACTCTGTTCTTATGAACTTAATACTCTAGATGCATGCTGGATAGCGGTCGATGTGTGGAGTAATAGTAGTAGATGCAGAATCGTTTCGGCCTACTTGTCGCAGACGTGATGCCTATATACATGATCATGCCTAGATATTCTCATAACTATGCGCTTTTCTATCAATTGCTCGACAGTAATTCGTTCACCCACCGTAAATTATGCTATCTTGAGAGAAAACACTAGTGAAACCTATGGCCCCCGGGTCTATCTTCCATCATATTATTTTCCTATTAATTTACTATTCCTTCCGTCTTTTATTTTGCAATCTTTACTTTCCAATCTATATCATAAAAATACCAAAAATATTTATCTTATTATCTCTATCAGATCTCACTTTTGCAAGTGGCCGTGAAGGGATTGACAACCCCTTTATCGCGTTGGTTGCAAGGTTCTTATTTGTTTGTGTAGGGACGAGGCGACTTGTGCGTAACCTCCTACTGGATTGATACCTTGGTTCTCAAAAACTGAGGGAAATACTTACGCTACTTTGCTGCATCACCCTTTCCTCTTCAAGGGAAAACCAACACAGGGCTCAAGAGGTAGCACGCCGCAGATGAAGAATAACGTAGATCAGAAAGATCCAATCCGAAGACACACGAACGTAGACGAACAACGACGAGATCCGAGCAAATCCACCAAATATAGATCCGCCGGAGACACGCCTCCACACGCCCACCAACGGTGCTAGAGGCACCGCAGGAACGGGGGCTAGACGGGGAGACTTTTATTCGATCTTCAGGGAGCCGACACCGTCTCGTTTTCCTGAGTAGGACACAAACCCTAGCAAAACTGGAAGAAACAACTAAAAATGGAGTCCTCCCGCTGGCCCTTGCCAAGATCCACCATGCCCCCATGGCCCTAGGGCTACCGGAGAGGAGGCGGACCTGCGTCGGCGCCGGCGAGAGGCAGACTCCCTAGCTTTTTAGTGGAGAAGGAGGAGGAGGCGGGTTGAACGTTTGTTAAAAACAAACAAAAGAAAAAACCACAAAACTGAACCTACGCTTGCGATCCATGGCATTGGGCTGTCCACCCGACGCTCACTGTCTTTCCCTCCTTAATGCTCGCAAGCACGCTATTGTAGAGCAACTAGTCAAGGGGTGCCCCTTGCGGGAGACCCGCAAGTGTTATTTTGGTGGGTTGCGAGCGCGCCAAGTGGTGCGTCCAGCCGTCGCCATGTGTCATGTGTTGGGCTCTCCCTTGGGGTTTATAAAAAAAATTGTACACGTTTTTTGGTTATAGATGATCCCCCTCCCCCTTTTTTTACTTTTCAGTTTTCACCCGGATTTCCCTAGGATTTGGAGAACAAAGATGAATTTTGTGTGTGATTTTTTTTGCATCACGAGAAGCACATATTAGCTTCTTGTGGAGGCACATATTTTCTTCCACAAGAAGCACAACCGCGCCTCTTGGAAAAAAGTGTTGTTTTACTTCGACGAGAAGCGCTTCTTATGGAGGCACCGATTTGCATCAGAAACACAATTGTGCCTCTTGGAAAGAGAAAAAACACATTTTCAATTTTTCCTGCTTCCACAAGAATCACAGATTAGCTACTCATGGAGGCACATATTTCCTTTCACCAGAAGCAGAGTTGTGCCTCACTGAAAGGGAAAACACATTTTGTTTTACTTTGTGGAGGCACATATTAGCTTAAGCGAGAAGCATAGTTGCGCCTCTTGGAAAGGGAAAAAAGTGGAAGTAATCTTTCGGCTTTTTCCAGGTTTTTTGAAAAAAAAGTTTTGACAAAACATATTAACACGAGATCTAATTTCGAAGCTCTCGACGTGATAAATCCACCCGTGAAAAAGGTTCAGGAGCGTACAGTTCTAGAAATAAAATATTTTGAAAAATGATTCTACCAAAAAATATTGACATGTTGCGACAAGTGGCGCACATGCAGTGCACCACTTGTCAGTGGTTGAGAAGGTGCAAATGATTTGCAAGGGGTACAAGATGCTATAGCAGCTCGCACACGGCGGCGCTTGGCGGCCCAAGGCCCAAATCAGGTCAAAGCCACACACTTTCATGGAGCAAGGCCCTAGAGAAGGCTAATAGGCCTAGGAGGGTGTACATGGCCTCTAGCGACGGGCCAACTCAGGACTCAACCTCGTCGTCTCTCGTCGCGCCCCTAGGCCGAGGGGTGCCACTGCCCGCCTTCTCCCACAATGCTCATACATGGGCCACGCATCCCACCTCTCGCGACCGGTAGTTGGCCTCATCCCGGGTTCGTGCTGATTAGTTAGGTTTTTCTATTTTGTTCACAGTTTGCATTTGTTTTATGCTCTAGTTTTTAGGTTTGCTTGTATTTTGAAATATTATATATATATAAACACTATTCTGATCACGGGATCAGAATATTATTCTAGTCACAACATGAACTTCCTGAGTTACACGCCTGAACTTCCCTCTGTAGGAACCCAACCTTCGGGCTATCTTCGCAACCGTGTCTCCCTCCGCGAATTATTCTGGTTAGTCATGTTCTACATGATATAAGTGTAATCTATAAACGATTTTTAGCAACTAAATGCCCGTTTTAAATAGGAATCTCGCTCGTTGGCGGATTTTGCTCTCGGGTCGTTATGAAATTGTGTTTTTTGCAATTTTACTGCATGCGTTGTTCGACCTGAACTTCCCCTGTGCTAGGTTGAACTTCTGCCAATATTGCCCAAATGGGGTTTGCGATATACCGTTGAGAAGCTATGGACACCAGAATCATGACCCAAGTTAATTTTTTTGGCAAAATGTAAGCGGTTTAAGAGCAGTTTTGAAAACCGTTTTTCTTCATACGAAAAACGTGAATCGTATTTTCGATCGCATTTCTAAACCTTTTATCATAATGAGGCAAATAATATGGCGTTGCAAAGCTGCTGCAAAACCACTGCTTCCACATGTTGAAATTTTTCTCTAATTCAATACGGTTAAATAGTAATTTGGAAAATCGTAAAATTTCACAAACCGAACAGCCGAGTTCGTATTTTCGATGCCATTTCTAAACGTCTAATCCAATTGAGGCAAATGATATGGCGTTGGAAAGCTTATGAAAATGCGCTACTTTTCCATGTTGAAAGTTTTTTCTATTTTTGAACGGTTTAAAAGTAATTGAAGAAACGGTACAAGTTCCACCGAGTTCGTATTTTCGAGCTAATTTTTTAACCGTACGTCCGAATGCAGCAAATCATATGGCGTTAGAAAGCTTGAACAAATGCAAAACTTTTTTGTAGATATTGTTTCTCCCAATTCATTACGGTTTTATGTCAATTTTGAAAATGGCTAAAACATATTTTTGTCGTAATTTTTACAAACTTTATCGGAACGGGGCAAATAATATACCGTTGAAAAGATACGGAAAATGCGAAACTTTTTCACATAGATGGTTTTCCCTGATTCCTAACCGTTTTCAAGTAATTTTGAAAACGGCGAGATCATGCGTTCTGCCTTTATCATGAAACAGATTCTTCGAAAATGCACCGCGTGAAGAACTTGAACTTCTCGACATGTCTACTTGAACTTCACTGTTTTTCACGTGCTTTTTTTGCTCGTAGCTCTTCATCCACTCACCAGAATTGAGCAAGTGATATATCAATGGAAAGCTGCAGTAAACACACAACCTTCTCGTGTTGATCATTTTTTCATACTCGCGACGGTTTAAAAGTTTTTCATCTAAAATTCATTCACTGCAGTAGTTGAACTTTCCGCTGTTTTCACGTTGAACTTTTGTGACGTATTGTCGTTGTAATTTTCTTATCCATTCATCAGTGTTACACAAATGATATTCCTTTTGTACAAATCTCTCTCACAATATTTCTTTTAACTTTCTCCGACCGAGGACTTGAAATTATAACAACAAAAAATTAGACCTTGCCTTTTATTTATTTTTCTCATATTAAACACACACCATGTAGTACATGAACTTTTTCCATTTTTATAATTTGAAATTTTGTTTTTTAAATCAAATTGCTCCCAAATAATATACTAAACTTCTTTGTGGATTGAGAGAATTATTTTAAAACATAAAAAACATTTTCTTTTTTGTGTTTTTGAACATGGAAATACAAGGTGAACCTCTCTCGCAAGAATTTTTGAACTTCCCCGGACAAAGCACTTGAACTTCTTTGAACAAACCTTTTAAGCTTTTATTTTTCTATACTTTTTATTCTCACCTAAAATGCATTCCTTGCAGTACTTGAACTTAACATTTTTTCACTATGAACTTCTGTCACATTTTTGTGTATACGTTGAATTACACACAATTGAAGGTCGAACGTCATTTTTTGCCATTATAGAACATGTAATTGGAGGTCGAACGTCCCGCAATATAAATTCTGAACCGTGCACGGGGATGCACGTAAACATCCTGCAACAAATCTGAGTTTTTATATTCTTCGAACTTCTACGTTATTTCAAATTGACCTTCTTAGTCTTTTTCTTAGAAAAAATCTGTTTTCAAATAAGTATCAACCATTTTTTTTAAATTGAACCTCATACTTTTATTTTACCTAGAAATGGAAAGAATTTGAGTTTTCCGTAAACATCAAACTACTCCCTTTATTTTAATTTGAACTTCTTTAATTTTATTCTTTAGTAACGTGTGTTTTTTTATATAAATATTGAACTTCTCTTTTTTATATAATTTGGACTTCTTGGTTTATTTGAAATACTTTCTTTTTCCATTTTTTGAAACCATAAACCAATGTTCTTTTTATAAAAAAAAATAAGCATCAAAGTCATGTGTTATGTTAATTTGAACTTTTTTTCTTTAGATACAAAAATTTCTAATTTTCTTATAAATATTGACCTGCTATGTATCTCAAATTTGAACTTCTTGGTTTAGTTCAAGAGACGGAAAAAATGTCTACTGTTTTGTCTTTTAACTTGAAGGCTTTTTGGGGTTTTGTGAACTTCTAGAGTTTATTTTACTGCCTGAGTTGTTCGACCTGAACTTCCCCCGATGCTAGGTTGAACTTCAGCCAATATTGCCCAAATGGGGCTTGCGATATACCATTGGAAAGCTATGTACACGAGTAACATGACTCAAGTTAAATTTTTGGCAAAATATAAGCGGTTTAAGGGTAGTTTTGAAAACCATATTTTCTTCATACAAAAAACGTGATTGTATTTTTGATCGCATTTCTAAACCATTATCAGAATAAGGCAAATAATATGGCATTGGAACCTGCTGCAAAACCGCTCCTTCCACATGTTGAAAGTTTTCTCTAATCCCTTGGTTAAAGAGTAATTTGGGAAATCGTAAAATTTCGCAAACCGAACAACCGAGTTCGTATTTTCGATGCCATTTCTAAACGGCTAAACCAAGTTATTTAAATTTTGAACTACTCTATAATTATAAATTGAACTTCTTGGTTTATTCTTTAGTAACGGGACAAATCCGAGTTTTGTGAAAAACATCAACTCACTCTACTATTATAAATTTAACTTCTTGGGTTTATTGTTTTAGTAATGAGGAAAATCTAAGTTTTTTATATACATTGAACTACTCCGTTATTTTAGTTTGGACTTCTTGGTTTTATTCTTTTAATAACGAAAAAATCCAAGGTTTTAATATACATCAAATTATTCTATTATTTAAAATTGAACTTCCTAATTTTTTTAGGGGCCTAGTTTTTATTTTTGCTAGGAGTATTTTAGTGAACATCCAACTCTTGTGGTATTTAAACCTGAACGTTTTATTTTATTTTTAGAAACAATTTTTTTCTTTTTTTAATAAACTTCAAACTTCTCTATTTTTAAAAATTAAACTTCATTGATTTTTTTGTATGTCCGCCTCTTTAATTTTGGATACCCAATGTGTGTGTTTTGCCATAAGAGAACATATTGAACTATCCGTGGCAGAGGATATGAACTTCGCATCAACCTTTTTTATCTTCAAGAAATGCGCGCTTGTTTTTTGCTTTTAATATTAGGCACTAACCTACTCGATTTCGTAAATTTGGACTTCATGGTTTTATTTATTTTAGTAACAAAAAGCATTCTAAGTTTGTAATAAATATCGTACTGCTCCACTATTTTAATTTGAACTTCGAGGTATTTTTTAGATACAGGTGAAAAATCTTGTCTGTTTTGCTTGGCCGTACTGATTTGAGAGTATTGCTCAGATAAACGAGGAGGGCGTGAAGAGGAGCTTCCATCCAGGTGACAAGCTGCCACTGTGGCATGAGGAGATGGAGCCCCAGAACTCGCTCCTCGACATTCTCAGGGCCGGGAGCTCTGATGCCATGGTCCAGTGAGCCGTGCTTCCTACTGTGCCCGATGATGACTTGTTCTGAATTTGAGCTGAATGTTGTTAAGAAATTGTGCCGAATTGTTCCGCACCAGCTTATTTTCCTCCTTGTTATTACGAATTAATAGTACTGTCCATTCCTTGTTCGATGGATCTGTGTCCTCTGTGCAACTCAGCTCTCCTGGAGTACCGCGCGCGTCGGTTGCTGACATCTTTACAAAAGAAAACGCCCGTGAAACCTGATGCAACGTCGACGGTCAATGCTGAGATGTGAAGCGTGATTCAAACAGAATGATTGAAATGCCGCTGGTTCGATCTGGTCTGTTGCTTGCATTTTGGTTCTGCGAGCCTGGCTATGCTACCACAGAGAGCAGCATGGCATGGGCTTAGTTTGGAGACTCTCAGGTTTTGGATTATCAGAACGACCCTGCTGTCGCAAAATTTGCACATCTCTTTGGTTTGTGACGGCAATTATTTAGTTTTCACGAGCCAACGATGCAGGTACAGATACCATAAATCAAATTTGGGGTCTTGTGGATACAGTACTGTCACTATTGCAGCATGACGCTACTCATCATCAACAGGTATAAAATAGTGTCTGGACACCTGACCAAATTAACATGGCATTGCTGCCCGCTTTGTTGCGACCCCATTCCATAAAAAAACATGCCCTATTCTTTAATAAATTATGGAGGAGCTAAGAAATGAAAAACAGTGAAAAGAACCTCTGAAAAAAATACATCTCTGAACCTTATTCCACATTCCCTCTGAACTTCAGTACCCTCAAAAACTGAACGTCGAGGATGCGGCTGTATCATCAAGTTTGAAAGTTTGGAAGCACTTTTAACAGTGCAAGCTCAGAAGAAGTCCCACATCCATCGTACTTCATGAATCTGGAGTTTTGAACATTTTCTTTGCTTGGGCATAAGAGCAAACAGGTGTTGTGCAGAAAATCAAACAGCCTCTCTATCTCGCTAAACTTTCTGCACATTTTTTGTATCTGAACTTCTGTCCGACGACAGTAATCGGGGCTTTTGCGAGCGAGGAATCTGGCTGGAGAGTGTCGCGGCAGCGGCGCAACAAGGATGTAGTTGGCAGGGGCACCCGAAGGATGGTCGGTATGGAGCAGGGTGCGACGGGACAAGGCGACGATGGCGACGCTTGGGAAGCCAGCAACGGCGGGATGACCCCCGATCCAGGGAAAAATGGCAGCCCAACGGCGTCTACGGCCAGCGTCGCGCTTTGGCAAGCCGTGTACCGGCGATGGCGCGCGCTGGGGCTCGTGTGGCGGTGATGTACAGGTCGTGGACGCGGCGGAGCGCATGGTTGGGACGGGCGGCGCTGCGGAAGGAGGCGGGCATCAGCGTCGCGGTGGGAGGCCGGCGGCGGCGTCGCGGTGGGAGGCCGGCGGCGGCGTCGCGGTGGGAGGCCGGCGGCGGCATCGCGATGGGAGGCCGGCAGCGGCGGCGTCGCGGTCGGAGGCCGGTGGCGGCGTCGTGGTCGGAGGCCGGCGGCGGCGTCGCGGTGGCAGGGTGGTGGCCGTGTCGCGGTAGGAGGCCGGAGGGGATAGGGAAGGTCGCGGGCGGGGTATGGGCCGTTCGCAACGTTTATTTTTCTGGATCTAGGAAACACCCATCGGGCCTATATAGTGCGCCGTGTAGTGTTGTATTGAAAATTTTAAATACACCAGGAATATTTTTATATATACACATTTAAAATTTTCAATAACATGATTAACATATTTTAAAACATTTTCTATGTCTACTTTTCCCATCAATGTTGTGAAAGCAATTATGTAAATCACTTTGATTAACATGATTAACATGTTTTGAAATGCTTTCACAATATACATAAATCACTTTGTAGACAAAACTGAAAATGTTAATCTCACATTTTAAAAGTATTAAACATGTATTGAAAAATGTGTCTAACATATATGAAAATTGTATAATGTATATGAAATAATATATCAATGAAAAAAATGTTAATCATGTATTTAAAAAATGATTAAATGTTTATATAAAAATGTTGCTAATGCATAATTGCTTTCACAATATTGATGGGAAAAGTAGACATAGATTGTTTTTAAAATATGTTAATCATGTTATTGAAAATTTTAAATGTGTATATATAAAAATATTGCTGGTGTACTTAAAAATGTACTGTGCGTATGAAAAAAGTGGCCATAAAAAATATAAGTTTGGAAAAAAATTAATTATATATTTAAAATAATATTCAACATGTACACAAAAAATGGTGCATGTATTTAAATAAATGTGTAACATGACTAATAAAATGTTACTATTAAATATGAAAACAGAAAGAAAAAAAGGTGAAAACCAGAAAAAACAATAAAGTAAAGCAAAGAAACCCCCAAAACAAGGGAAACACAAAAGAAAAAGGAAAAAACAAAAAGGGAATAAAACCCATGCAAAAGAATGGATAACGGTGAAATCTAAGACAGATACAAAGAAAAACGAACAAAACAAAACAAAAAGGAAAAAAGAAAATAAAAAACCAAGTGAAATTTAAGAAAGAAACAAAGAAAATTAAGGAAACATGAAAAAAATGAAAGGAAAAATACTGAAAGCCAATGAAAACAAACAAAACCGATGAAAAAACAAAGAAACTGAAAGAAAAACAAAAATAAAGAAAAATATAAACTGCAGCGAAAAACTACAAGCGCGTACGAGCGCTAAAAATGGGTCAGACTAGTATTGAACGACATATGAAATCCTTCAAGAGAGACGGTAGTGGAAAACATTTATTTTAAGTCGGATGATTCTCGTCTCGCGCAAACCTCCTCGTACGCATGCCATGCGTCCCGTGGAGGCCCACCCACCGCCCCCATTCCCTTTCCTTATCTCCAGCGGGAGGCACACATGCCATTCATTCTTTTCCTCTCCCCGAACAAAATTCCCTGCTTCTCTTTGACTTTCTTGCTCCTGCTGGATCCGCGCCATGGATGCGTCTTGATGACCCACAAGTATAGGGGATCAATTGTAGCTCTTTTCGATAAGTAAGAGTGTCGAACCAACGAGGAGCAGAAGAAAATGACAAGTGGTTTTCAGCAAGATAATGTCTGCAAGTGCTGAAATTGTAAGTAACAGAGTAGTTTGATAGCAAGATAATTTGTAATGAGCAAGTAACGATAGTAGTAACAAAAGTGCAGCAAGGTAGCCCAATCCTTTTGAGTCAAATGACAGGCCAAACGGTCTCTTATGATAAGCGAAGCGTTCTTGAGGGTGCACGACAATTTCATCTAGTCACTTTCATCATGTTGGTTCGATTTGTGTTCGCTACTTTGATAATTTGATATGTGGGTGGACCAGTGCTTAGGTATTGTTCTTACTTGAACAAACCTCGTACTTATGATTAACCATCCCGCAAGCATCTGCAACTACGAGAAAAGTATTAAAAAATAAATTCTAACCATGGCATTAAACTTTTGGATCCAATCGGTCCCTTATGGAATAGCGCATAAACTGGGGTTTAAGCTTCTGTCACTCTCGCAATCCATCATCTAATTGCTACTCCACAATGCATTCCCTTAGGCCCAAATATGGTGAAGTGTCATGTAGTCGACGTTCACATGACACCACTAAGGGAATCACAACATACATACTATCAAAATATCGAACACATATCAAATTCACATGATTACTTACAACTTGATTTCTCCCGTGACCCCGAAAACAAAAGTAACTACTCACAAATAATAATCATGCTCAAGATCAGAGGGGCATTAAATAGCATATTGGATCTGAACATATAATCTTCCACCAAATAAACCATACAGTAATCAACTGCAAGATGTAACCAACACTACTAGTCACCCACAAGCACCAATCTATAGTTCCGGTAACAAGATTGAACACAAGAGATGAACTAGGGTTTGAGATGACATGGTGCTGTGGAAGATATTGATGGAGATTGCCCTCCCCAAGATGGGAGAGTTGTTGGTGATGATGATGACGATGATTTCCCCCTCCCGGAGGGAAGTTCCCTGGGCGGAATCGCTCCACCGGAGGGCAAAAGTGCTCCTGCCCAAGTTCCGCCTCGAGACGGCGGCGCTCCGTCCCGAAAGTCCTCTCCTTATTTTTTCTAGGTCAAAATGACATATATACCAGAAGATGGGCACCGGAGGTGGCCCTGGGTGAGCACAACCCACCAGGGCATGCCTGGGCTCCCTGGCGCGCCCAGGTGGGTTGTGCCCACCTGGTGCGCCCCCTCTGGTAGTTATTTGCTTCAATATTAATCATATATTCCATAAAAATTCTCCGTGAAGTTTCAGCTTGTTTGGAGTTGTGCAGAATAGGTAGCTTGATGTAGCTTTCTCAGGTCCAGATTTCCAGTTGCCGGAATTCTCCCTCTTTGTGTGTACCATGCATATTATGAGAGAAAAGGCATTAGAATTACTCCAAAAAGCATTATTATGGATAAAAACATCTTAAATAATAGTAGGAAAACATGATGCAAAATGGACGTATCAACTCCCCCAAGCTTAGACCTTGCTTGTCCTCAACCGAAAACCGAAATCGAAAAACATGTCCACATGCTTTGAGAGAGAGGTGTCGATAAAAACAAAATACGGACATAGAAGCATCATGTTCATTATTATAACAGCAAAAAATTTAAACATAAGACTTTTGTCATAGAACTTATATCATATACTTCTCATGAATAAGTAACAGTTCATCACACAGTCGAAGTATAAAGCAAAAACTCTATTAGAAACCAACAAACTATGTTCTCAGTCAACTTTGCAACTACAATTCATCATCTTTTCAGGAAGGGTCACGTATCGGAGCCTTTAGGCAAGTCCACATACTCAACCATCATATAGTCTTCTATGATTGGTAACACTCACCGAATACACATGAGCAAAATGTTTCAACCGGACACATAGAAAGAGAGGGGTTTATAGTTTCGCCTCCCAACGTATTCACCTCAAGGGTGATGTCAACAATAATAACTCATGCTACCCATATTCGACTGGACATATGTGCCTAGATCTTTCCTCACCACATGATGCTTGCCAAAAGAGAAAATAAAAAGGAATAGAGAGAAAACTTTGACTCTTTGCATAAAAGTAAATACATAAAAGTAAAAGATAGGCCCTTCGCAGAAGGAAGAAGAGGTTGCCATGCGCTTTTTGTTTGTATGCTCAACCACTTAGTGCAAAAGAATGTCACATTGCATTGCTCCTTGTGATAGCGACCTTTATTATGTAGTCTGTCGCTTTTATTCTTCACCATCACAAGTTCGTGCAACGCTCAATTTTCTCTTACACTAAATGATCTCACACATTTAGAAGCAATTTTTATTGCCTTTTTGCACCGATGACAACTTACTTTAGGGATCTTCCTGAATCCCTAAGTAGGTATAGTGGACACTTGAAAATAAGATTTGGGTTTAAGGGGTTTTGGATGCACAAGTAGTATCTCTACTTAGTGCGGAATTTTTGGCTAGTAAAGATAGGGGGCAAGCACCACATGTTAAAGGATCTATGACAATATGACTTCTATGTGAATATGAACAAACATAAATCATTAAGTTGTCTTCCTTGTCCAACGTCAACAATTTTGGCATATAATATTTTGATGGGGGCTCACAATCACAAAACATTTATAGGATAGTGTATTTATATGTGAATCTTCTCTTCCCTTATTAAATCTTTCATGAGTTGCATCATTGACTAATGCTATATTTGTCAATCTCTAATAAAATTTTGTACTTATACTTTTCCTTATGTGGTGCCATCACCTACCATAAGATTAGCATATGACCTTCTTGATTTATTTCCTTTCTTTTGTTTATTTCCTTTCCTTTTATTTATTTATTTTCTTTTAATTGCAGCAAGAAAGTAAAGAAAGCAAAAAACTCAAACTAAACTTTATTATATATCTTGCACACGATTACAAGGATAGATCACTAAGCAAACTCTTCAAAGAAGAAAGGATCGAACTAAACTTTTATTCATCTAAAGCAAAAGATCGAACTAAAATAGGTAAAGGCAAAAAGATAGTGGGATGATACGATACCGGGGCACCTCCCCCAAGCTTGGCGAAAGCCAAGGGGAGTGCCCATACCCGAAACTCAATTTTCCTTTGGTGATGAAGATGATGGTGGTGGTGATGAAGAAGAGATCTTGTCCTCCGGTTTCCACGGCAGAGGTCCACCATCGTAAGAGGAAGAATGAGTCTCACGGGTCCTGCAACTAGTAGCCAAACTCACACCTTTAAACCTCGCCTCATATTCAAAGACTTGGTTTTGAAGATCATAGATCTGGCTTTGGAGAAAGTTGATTTGCTCGTTGAGGGTGAAGACGATGTCCTTCATGGGCTTGCCATCCACCTTGAGATCACGGGAAAGGTCCGTGATCATGAGGTGATTGGCATTGAGTCCACGCTCCACCATCCCCTTGCACTGGAAGACTTCCTGCTCCATAGCTTCAAGCCTGGCCTCCATGGTTCCCGTGCCCTTGGGACCTTGCACATCGCGGATGTGCAGCACCCCCTCATGCATCTGGATGGTTTGAGGGTGCTGCACCACCTCCCGCAGACATGGGTTGATGACGTTCTTGAAGAACTTGTCCTTGGAGGAGCTTGAAGCGGCCATGGTAGATGGGATCTAACAAAAAACAGCAAGAAAAGAGAACATAGGATTTCTTCGCGATACGGTGGTCAATAGGTTCGGGGGGTATATACAGATTTTTTATCTTGGGGAACAATCAAACTGTAGAAAAATGGATTCCGGAAGGTGTCCCAGGTGCCTAGGCAAGCCTGGCGCGCCCTGGTGTCTTGTGCCCACCAGGGTACGCTTCCTGAAGTTTCTTATTTTCCTAAATATTCCAAAACTGTCAAAAATTATTTTTGCGGATTTTTCGGAGTCCGTTTACTTACCGTATCACGTACCTCCTTATTTTCACGATTCTGGAGTGTTCCGGAAGGACTCTTTTATGTGTTCTTCTAGTGTCAAAGTTTGGATAATATTACTTTCAACATTAATTGGCGTACCTGAGATATAATGTTTTATTCGTTGCCCATTGACAACCTTCAGGTTAGTACCTTCGGCATTATTTATTTTGATGGCTCCAAACCGATAAACCTCCTCGATAACATATGGGCCTTCCCATTTTGAGAGGAGTTTACCAGCAAAGAATCTGAAATGAGAGTTGTACAAAAGAACATATTCTCCGACTTTAAACTCATGCTTTTGGATTCTCTTGTCATGCCATCTTTTAACTTTTTCTTTGAATAACTTGGCATTTTCATAAGCTTGGGTTCTCCATTCATCTAATGAGCTAATATCACATAATCTCTTTTCGCTGGCAAGTTTGAAATCATAGTTGAGTTCCTTGATTGCCCAATATGCTTTATGTTCTAATCAAGAGGAAAATGACAAGCTTTTCCATAAACCATTTTATAAGGAGACATACCCATAGGATTTTTGTATGCTGCTCTATAAGCCCAAAGTGCATCATCTAATTTCTTAGACCAATTCTTTAGGGACCTATTAACAATCTTTTGTAAAATTAATTTTATTTCTCTATTGCTAAGCTCAACTTGACCACTAGACTGAGGATGATAAGTTGATGCAATTCTATGGTTAACATCATACTTGGCAAGCATTTTACGGAAAGCACCATGAATAAAGTGTGAACCACCATCACTCATTAAATATCTAGGGACTCCAAACATTGGGAAAATAACTTCCTTAAGCATTTTAATAGAGGTTTTGTGATCGACACTATTGGTTGGAATAGCTTCTACCCATTTAGTAACATAATCAACAGCAACCAAAATATGTGTATACCCATTAGAGGAAGGAAAAGGTCCCATGTAATCAAATCCCCAAACATCAAATGGTTCAACAACAAGTGAATAATTCATAGGCATTTCTTGACGCTGACCGATATTACCTATTCTTTGACATTCATCACAAGATAAGATGAACTTACGGGCATCCTTGAGAGAGTAAGCCAATAAAATACAGATTGCAATACCTTGTGAGAAGTTCTATCTCCAGCATGATGCCCTCCGTAAGCTTCGGAGTGACATTTCCGTAGGATTTGTCCCTATTTATGCTTAGGTACACAACGCCTAATAATACCATCTACTCCTTCTTTATAAAGATGTGGGTCATCCCAAAAGTAGTGTCTTAAATCATAGAAGATTTTTTTTCTTTTGTTGGTATGTAAAGCTAGGTGGTAAATATTTAGCAACAATATAATTATCATAGTCAGCATACCAAAGAGTATTATGAGTAACATTTATTGCAGCTAACTGCTCATCAGGAAAACAATCATCAATAGGTAGTGGGTCACCAGGCACATTTTCAAGCCTAGACAAGTTATCAGCTACGGGCTTCTCAGCTCCTTTTCTATCAGTGATATGTAAATCAAATTCTTGTAACAAGAGAACCCATTGAATAAGTCTAGGTTTAGCATCTTTCTTTTCCATAAGATATTTAATAGCAGCATGATCGGTGTGAACAATTACTTTTGAATCAACAATATAAGGTCTAAATTTATCACAAGCAAACACCACTGATAAGAATTCTTTTTTAGTAGTTGCATAATTTCTTTGAGCACTGCATAGAGTTTTACTAGCATAATGAATAACATTCAGTTTCTTATCAATTCTTTGTCCTAGAACAGCACCAACAGCATAATCACTAGCATCACACATAATTTCAAAAGGCAAGTTCCAATCAGGTGGTTGAACAATAGGTGCAGAAATTAAGGCTTTCTTGAGTGTTTCAAAGGCTTCTAAACAATCATCATCAAAAACAAAAGGAATATCCTTTTGCAAAAGACTCGTAAGAGGCCTAGAAATTTTAGAAAAGTCTTTGGTAAATCTTCTATAGAAACCAACATGACCTAAGAAACTACGAATACCTTTGATATCTTTAGGACATGGCATTTTCTCAATTGCATCAACCTTAGCTTTGTCCACTTCAATACCTCTTTCAAAAATTTTATGACCCAAGACAATACCTTCATTAACCATAAAGTGGCACTTCTTCCAATTCAAGACAATATTTGTTTGCTCGCATCTTTGCAAAACTCGATCAAGATTGCTTAAACAATCATCAAAAGACTTCCCGTAAATAGAGAAGTCATCCATGAAAACTTCAACAATGTTTTCACAAAAATCAGAGAATATAGCAGTCATATATCTTTCAAAGGTAGCAGGTGCATTGCATAAACCAAAAGGCATACGTCTATAAGCATAAGTTCCAAAGGGACAAGTAAAAGTGGTCTTTTCTTGATCAGGTTGAAAAGCCAGAGTATCCATCAAGGAAGCAAAAGTGTGTGTGCTTAGATAATCTTTCTAGCATTTGATCAATAAAAGGCAGAGGGTAATGATCTTTTCTAGTTGCTTTGTTTAATTTTCTAAAATCAATTACCATTCTATAGCCTGTAACAATTCTTTGTGGAATAAGTTCATTCTTATCATTAGGAACAAAGTAATACCTCCTTTTTTAGGAACACAATGAACAGGACTTACCCATCTACTATCAGCTATGGGATAGATTATACCTGCTCCCAGAAGTTTTAATATTTCCGTTCTTACCACCTCTTTCATCTTCGGATTTAACCAACATTGGTGATCAACAACGTGTTTAGCATCAGGTTCCATATTAATTTTGTGCTGACATAGAGTGGGACTAATGCCCTTTAAATCATCAAGAGTATAGCCAATAGCAGCTCAATGCTTCCTTAGAACTTTCAATAATCTTTCTTCTTCATGTTCTGAAAGGTTAGCACCAATAATAACAGGATATATATTCTTTTCATCAAGATAAGCATATTTCAAAGTGTGTGGCAATTGTTTTAATTCAAACACAGGATCACCTTTAGGTGGAGGAGGACCTCCTAGAGTTTCAATAGGAAAATTGTGTTTAAGCAGAGGACGTTGTTCAAAGAAAATCTTATCTATTTCATTTCTTTCATGCATATGTAAATCATTTTCATGATCTAGTAGATATTGTTCTAAAGGATCAGTAGGAGGCACAACAAAAGAAGCAAGACCAATTATTTCATCCTTACTAGGCAATTCTTCTTCATGAAGCTTTCTACTAAACTTGGAAAAATTAAACTCATGAGACTCATCACCAAAATTTACACGGACAGTTTGTTTCTTACAATCTATCTTAGCACACTAGTAGAAAACGGAGCTTTATTACCGGTTCATAAGGGCCTTTAGTGCTGGTTCTACAACCGGCACTAAAGGGTGGAGACTAAAGGCCCCGCCCCCTTTAGTCCCGGTTCAACGCGAACCGCCACTAAAGGCCCAGCACGTGGCGCAAGCTCGCGCCGTGGTATGGGGGACCTTTGCTACCTCTTGAGCATGCGTTGGTTTTCCCTTGAACAGGAAAGGGTGATGCAGCAAAGTAGCGTAAGTATTTCCCTCAGTTTTTGAGAACAAAGGTATCAATCCAGTAGGAGGCCACACGCAAGTCCCTCGTACCTACACAAACAAATAAGAACCTTGCAACCAACGTGATAAAGGGGTGGTCAATCCCTTCACGGCACTTGCAAAAGTGAGATCTGATAGAGATGATAAGATAATATTTTTGGTATTTTTATGATGAAGATTGAAAGTAAAGATTTCAAAGTAAAAATAGATTGGAAACTTATATGATGGAAAATAGACCCGGGGGCCATAGGTTTCACTAGTGGCTTCTCTCAAGATAGCATAAGTATTACGGTGGGTGAACAAATTACTGTCGATAAATTGATAGAATTGAGCAGTGTTATGAGAATGTCTAGGCATGATCATGTATATAGGCATCACGTCCGCAACAAGTAGACTGACTCCTGCCTGCATCTACTACTATTACTCCACACATCGACCGCTATCCAGCATGCATCTAGAGTATTAAGTTCATAAGAACAGAGTAACGCATTAGGTAAGATGACATGATGTAGAGGGATAAACTAAAGCAATATGATATAAACCCCATCTTTTTATCCTCGATGGCAACAATACAATATGTGTCGTTTCCCCTTCTGTCACTGGGATCGAGCAACGCAAGATTGAACCCAAAGCTAAGCACTTCTCCCATTGCAAGAAAGATCAATCTAGTAGGCCAAACCAAACTGATAATTCGAAGAGACTTGCAAAGATAACCAATCATACATAAAAGAATTCAGAGAAGATTCAAATATTGTTCATAGATAATCTTGATCATAAACCCACAATTCATCGGATCTCGACAAACACACCGCAAAAAGAGTTACATCGAATAGATCTCCAAGAAGATCGAGGAGAACTTTGTATTGAGATCCAAAGAGAGAGAAAAAGCCATCTAGCTAATAACTATGGAGCCGAAGGTCTGTGGTAAACTACTCACACATCATCGGAGAGGCTATGGTGTTGATGTAGAAGCCCTCCGTGATCGATTCCCCCTCCGGCGGAGCGCCGGAAAAGGCCCCAAGATGGGATCTCATGGGTACAGAAGGTTGCAGCGGTGGAAATAGGGTTTCGTGGTGCTCCTGGATGGTTTCGGGGTACGTAGGTATATATAGGACGAAGAAGTAGGTTGGTGGAGCCACAAGGGGCCCACGAGGGTAGGGGGCGCGCCTCCCTGCCTCGTGGCCTCCTCGTTGATTTCTTGGCGTCCACTCCAAGTCCTCTGGATCACGTTTGTTCCAAAAATCACGCTCCCGAAGGTTTCATTCCGTTTGGACTCTGTTTGATATTCCTTTTCTGCGAAACACTGAAATAGGCAAAAAAACAACAATTTGCACTGGGCCTTGGGTTAATAGGTTAGTCCCAAAAATAATATAAAAGTGTATAAATAAGCCCATTAACATCCAAAACAGAATATATAATAGCATGGAACAATAAAAAATTATAGATACGTTGGAGACGTATCAAGCATCCCCAAGCTTAATTCCTGCTCGTCCTCGGGTAGGTAAATGATAAAAACAGTTTTTGATGTGGAATGCTACCTAGCATAATTCTCAATGTAATTTTCTTTATTGTGGTATGAATGTTTAGATCCGAAAGATTCAAGATAAAATTTTAATATTGACATAAAAATAATAATACTTCAAGCATACTAACCAAGCAATTATGTCTTCTCAAAATAACATAGCCAAAGAAAGCTCATCCCTACAAAATCATATAGTTTGGCCATGCTTCATTTTCGTCACACAAGATGCTCTCATTTTGCACAATCCCGATGACAAGCCAAGCAATTGTTTCATACTTTAGTAATCTCAAACTTTTTTCAACTTTCACGCAATACATGAGCGTGAGCCATGGATATAACACTATGGGTGGAATAGAATATAATGATGGGGGTTGTGTGGAGAAGACAAAAAAAGAGAAAGTCTCACATTGACGCAGCTAATCAATGGGCTAGGGATATGCCCATCAATTGATGTCAACGCAAGGAGTAGGGATTGCCATGCAACGGATGTACTAGAGCTATAAATGTATGAAAGCTCAACAAAATAAACTAAGTGGGTGTGCATCCAACTTGCTTGATCACGAAGACCTAGGGCATTTGACGAAGCCCATCGTTGGAATATACAAGCCAAGTTCTATAATGAAAAATTCCCACTAGTATATGAAAGTGACAAAACAAGAGACTCTCTATCATAAAGATCATGGTGCTACTTTGAAGCACAAGTGTGGAAAAGGATAGTAGCATTGTCCCCTCTTTTTTTTTCTTCTTTTTTTTCCTTTTTGGGCCTTTTTTTGTCCTTTCTCTTTTTTTTACTTGGGACAATGCTCTATTAATGATGATCATCACACTTCTATTTATTTACAACTCAATGATTACAACTCGATACTTAGAACAAAATATGACTCTATATGAATGCCTCCGGCGGTGTACCGGGATGGGCAATGAATCAAGAGTGACATGTATGAAATAATATGCATGGTGGCTTTGCCACAAATACGATGTCAACTACATGATCATGCAAGGCAATATGACAATGATGAAGCGTGTCATAATAAACGAAACGATGGAAAGTTGCATGGCAATATATCTCGGAATGGGTATGGAAATGCCATAATAGGTAGGTATGGTGGATGTTTTGAGGAAGATATAAGGAGGTTTATGTGTGATAGAGCGTATCGTATCACGGGGTTTGGATGCACCGGCGAAGTTTGCACCAACTCTCAAGGTGAGAAAGGGCAATGCACGGTACCGAAGAGGCTAGCAATGATGGAACGTTGAGAGTGCGTATAATCCATGGACTCAACATTAGTCATAAAGAACCCACATACTTATTGCAAAAATCTACAAGTCATCAAAAACCAAGCACTACGCACATGCTCCTAGGGGGATAGATTGGTAGGAAAAGACCATCGCTCGTCCCCGACCGCCACTCGTAAGGATGACAATCAAAGAACACCTCATGTTTCAAATTTGTTACACAACGTTTACCATACGTGCATGCTACGGGACTTGCAAACTTCAACACAAGTATTTCTCAAATTCACAACTACTCAACTAGCACAACTTTAATATCACTATCTCCATATCTCAAAACAATCATCAAGTATCAAACTTCTCCTAGTATTCAATGCACTTATATGGAAGTTTTTTATTATATCCATCTTGGATGCCTATCATATTAGGACTAATTTTATAACCAAAGCAAATTACCATGCTGTTCTAAAGGACTCTCAAAATAATATAAGTGAAGCATGAGAGATCAATAATGTCTATAAAATAAAACCACCACCGTGCTCTAAAAGATATAAGTGAAGCACTAGAGCAAAATTGTTTAGCTCAAAAGATATAAGTGAAGCACATAGAGTATTCTAATAAATTCTGATTAATGTGTGTCTCTCCCAAAAGGTGTGTACAGCAAGAATGATTGTGGTGAACTAAAATCAAAGACTCAAATCATACAAGACGCTCCAAGCAAAACACATATCATGTGGTGAATAAAAATATAGCTCCAAGTAAAGTTACCGATGGACGAATACAAAAGAGGGGATGCCTTCCGGGGCATCCCCAAGCTTAGGATTTTTGGTTGTACTTGGATTCTACCTTGGGGTGCCTTGGGAATCCCCAAGCTTAGGCTCTTGCCACTCCTTGTTCCATAATCCATCAAATCTTTACCCAAAACTTGAAAACTTCACAACACAAAACTTAACAGAAAATCTCATGAGCTCCGTTAGCGAAAGAAAACAAAACACCACTTCAAGGTACTGTAATGAACTCATTCTTTATTTATATTGGTGTTAAACCTACTGTATTCCAACTTCTCTATGGTTCATAACCTCCGATACTAGCCATAGATGCATCAAAATAAGCAAACAACACACGAAAAACAGAATCTGTCAAAAACAGAACAGTCTGTAGTAATCTGTATCTAACGCAAACTTCTGGAACTCCAAAAATTCTAAAATAAATTTATGGACGTGAGGAATTTATCTATTAATCATCTTAAAAAATAATCAACTAAATATCACTGTCCAGTAAAAAGTTGTAGCTAATCTCGTGAGCGCTAAAGTTTCTGTTTTTTACAGCAAGATCGAAAAGACTTCACCCAAGTCTTCCCAAAGGTTCTACTTGGCACAAACACTAATTAAAACATAAAACCACATCTAACCAGAAGCTAGATGAATTATTTATTACTAAACAGAACCAAAAAGCAAGAAACTAAAATAAAATTGGGTTGCCTCCCAACAAGCGCTATCGTTTAACGCCCCTAGCTAGGCATAAAGGCAAGGATGGATCTAGGTATTATCATCTTTGGGATGCAATCCATAAGTGGCTCTCATAATAGATTCATAAGGTAATTTAATTTAATTTCTAGGAAAATTTTCCATGCCTTTCCTTAACGGCAATTGGAATCTAATATTCCCTTCTTTCATATCAATAATTGCACCAATCGTTCTAAGGAAAGGTCTACCAAGAATAATAGGACATGTAGGATTGCAATCTATATCAAGGACAATGAAATATACGGGCACATAATTCCTATTTGCAACAATAAGAACATCATTAATTCTTCCCATAGGTTTCTTAATGGTAGAATCCACGAGGTGCAAGTTTAAAGAACAATCATCAAATTCACGGAAACCTAGCAAATCACACAAAGTTTTTGGAATCGTGGAAACACTAGCACCCAAATCACACAAAGCATAGCATTCATGATCTTTAATTTGAATTTTAATAGTAGGTTCCCACTCATCATAAAGTTTTCTAGGGATATAAACTTCCAATTCAAGCTTTTCCTCATAAGATTGCATTAAAGCATCAATGATATTTATAGTAAAAGCCTTATTTTGACTATAAGCATGCGGAGAATTTAGCACGGATTGCAACAAGGAAATACAATCTATTAAAGAACAATTATCATAATTAAATTCCTTGAAATCCAAGATAGTGGGTTCATTGCAATCTAAAGTTTTGACCTCTTCCATCCCACTTTTACCAAATTTTGCATCAAGATCTAAAAACTCCGAATCATTGGGACGCCTTTTAACTAAAGTTGACTCATCTCCAGTCCCATCATTATCAAGATTCATATTGCAAAACAAAGATTTAATAGGAGACACATCAATTACTTTTAGATCCTCATCCTTATTATCATGAAAACTAGAAGAACACGCTTTCACAAAGCAATCTTTCTTAGCACGCATCCTAGCGGTTCTTTCTTTGCACTCATCAATGGAAATTCTCATGGCTTTGAGAGACTCATTGATATCATGCTTAGGTGGAATAGATCTAATTTTCAAATAATCAACATCAAGAGAAATTCTATCCACGTTCCTAGCCAACTCATCAATCTTGGGCAATTTTTCTTCAAGCAAAGCATTGAAATTATTTTGAGAAATCATAAATTCTTTAACACTAGTCTCAAAATCAGAGGGCATCTTATTAAAATTTCCATAAGAGTTGTTGTAGGAATTACCATAATTATTAGAGGAATTACTAGGATACGGCCTAGGATTAAAGTTTCCTCTATAAGCGTTGTTACCAAAATTGTTCCTACCAACAAAATTCACATCCATAGATTCATTATTATTCTCAATCAAGGTAGACAAAGGCATATCATTGGGATCAGAAGAAACACTCTTATTAGCAAACAATTTCATAAGTTCATCCATATTTCCACTCAAAACATTAATCTCTTCAATTTCATATACCTTTTTACTAGTAGATCTTTCAGTGTGCCATTGAGAATAATTAGCCATAATATTATCTAGGAGTTTAGTAGCTTCTCCTAAAGTGATTTCCTTAAAAGTGCCTCCCGCGGCCGAATCTAAAAGATTTCTAGAAGCAAAATTCAATCCGGCATAATTTTTTTGTATAATCATCCATAAATTCAAACCATGTGTAGGGAAATTACATATCATTAATTTCATCCTCTCCCAAGCTTGTGCAACATGTTCATGATTGATACGTCTCCAACGTATCTATAATTTTTGATTGCTCCATGCTATATTATATTCTGTTTTGGACATTATTGGGCTTTATTATACACTTTTATACTATTTTGGGACTAACCTATTAACCAGAGGCCTAGCCCAGAATTGCTGTTTTTTTGCCTATTTCAGAGTTTCGCAGAAAAAGAATATCAAATGGAGTCCAAACGGAATGAAACCTTCGGGAACGTGATTTTCGGAACGAATGTGATCCAGAGGACTTGGACCCTACATCAAGACTTCAACCAGGAAGCCACGAGGTAGGGGGGCGTGCCTACCCCCCTGGGCGCGCCCTCCACCCTTGTGGGCCCCATGTTGCTCCACCGACGTACTCCTTCCTCCTATATATACCTACATACCCCCAAACTACCAGATACGGAGCCAAAAACCTAATTCCACCGCCGCAACTTTCTGTACCCGTGAGATCCCATCTTGGGGCCTGTTCCGGAGCTCCGCCGGAGGGGGCATCGATCACGGAGGGCTTCTACATCAACACCATAGCCTCTCCGACGATGTGTGAGTAGTTTACTTCAGACCTTCGGGTCCATAGTTATTAGCTAGATGGCTTCTTCTCTCTTTTTAGATCTCAATACAATGTTCTCCCCCTCTCTCGTGGAGATCTATTCGATGTAATCTTCTTTTGCGGTGTGTTTGTTGAGACCGATGAATTGTGGGTTTATGATCAAGTTTATCTATGAACAATATTTGAATCTTCTAAATTATTTTATGTATGATTTGTTATCTTTGCAAGTCTCTTTGAATTATCAGTTTGGTTTGGCCTACTAGATTGATCTTTCTTGCAATGGGAGAAGTTCTTAGCTTTGGGTTCAATCTTGCGGTGTCCTTTCCCAGTGACAGTAGGGGCAGCAAGGCACGTATTGTATTGTTGCCATCGAGGATAACAAGATGGGGTTTATATCATACCGCATGAGTTTATCCCTCTACATCATGTCATCTTGCTTAAAGCATTACTCTGTTCTTATGAACTTAATACTCTAGATGCATGCTGGATAGCGGTCGATGTGTGGAGTAATAGTAGTAGATGCAGGCAGGAGTCGGTCTACTTGTCTCGGACGTGATGCCTATATACATGATCATACCTAGATATTCTCATAACTATGCTTAATTCTATCAATTGCTCAACAGTAATTCGTTCACCCACCGTAAATACTTATGCTCTTGAGAGAAGCCACTAGTGAAACCTATGGCCCCCGGGTCTATTTTCCATCATATTAATCTCTCGACAACAAGCTATTTCTGGCACCGTTTTTATTCTACTTTCTTTACTTTGCATCTTTATCATAAAAATACCAAAAATATTATCTTATCATATCTATCAGATCTCACTCTCGTAAGTGAACGTGTAGGGATTGACATCCCCTTATCGCGTTGGTTGCGAGGATTTATTTGTTTGTGTAGGTGCGAGGGACTCGTGCGTGGCCTCCTACTGGATTGATACCTTGGTTCTCAAAAACTGAGGGAAATACTTACGCTACTTTGCTGCATCACCCTTTCCTCTTCAAGGGAAAACCAACGCAATGCTCAAGAGGTAGCAAGAAGGATTTCTGGCGCCGTTGCCGGGGAGTCTACGCAAAAGTCAACATACCAAGTACCCATCACAAACCCTTATCTCCCGCATTACATTATTTGCCATTTGCCTCTCGTTTTCCTCTCCCCCACTTCACCATTGCCGTTTTATTCGCCCTCTCTTTTCCGTTCGCCTCTTTTTGTTCGCTTCTTGTTTGCTCGTGTGTTGGATTGCTTGTCTGTCACGATGGCTCAAGATAATACCAAATTATGTGACTTTACCAATACCAACAATAATGATTTCCTTAGCACTCCGATTGCTCCTCTTACCAATACTGAATCTTGTGAAATCAATGCTGCTTTGTTGAATCTTGTCATGAAAGATCAATTCGCCGGCCTTCCTAGTGAAGATGCCGCTACTCATCTAAATAGCTTCGTTGATTTGTGCGATATGAAAAAGAAGAAAGATGTGGACAATGATATTGTTAAATTGAAGCTATTTCCTTTCTCGCTTAGAGATCGTGCTAAAGCTTGTTTTCTTCTTTGCCTAAAAATAGTATTGATTCTTGGAATAAGTGCAAAGATGCTTTTATCTCTAAGTATTTTCCTCCCGCTAAGATCATCTCTCTTAGAAACGATATTATGAATTTTAAGCAACTTGATCATGAACATGTTGCACAAGCTTGGGAGAGGATGAAATTAATGATACGTAATTGCCCTACGCATGGTTTGAATTTGTGGATGATTATACAATTTTTTTATGCCCGATTGAATTTTTCTTCTAGAAATCTTTTAGATTCGGCCGCGGGAGGCACTTTTATGGAAATCACTTTAGGAGAAGCTACTAAACTCCTAGATAATATTATGGTTAATTATTCTCAATGGCACACTGAAAGATCTACTAGTAAAAAAGTGCATGCGATAGAAGAAATCAATGTTTTGAGTGGAAAGATGGATGAACTTATGAAATTACTTGCTACTAAGATTGTTTCTTCTGATCCTAATGATATGCCTTTGTCTAGTTTGATTGAGAATAATAATGAACCTATGGATGTGAATTTTGTTGGTAGGAATAATTTTGGTAACAAAGCGTATAGAGGAAACTTTAATCCTAGGCCTTTAGTAATTCCTCTAATAATTATGGTAATTCCTACAACAATTCTTATGGAAATTTTAATAAGATGCCTTCTGAATTTGAGACTAGTGTTAAGGAATCTATGAATTCGCAAAAGAATTTCAATGCTTTGCTTGAAGAAAAATTGCTTAAAGTGGATGAATTAGCTAGGAACGTTGATAGAATTTTTCTTGATGTTGATTCTTTAAAACTTAGATCTATTCTTCCTAAGCATGATATCAATGAGTCTCTCAAAGCCATGAGAATTTCCATTGATGAGTGCAAAGAAAGAACCGCTAGGATGCGTGCTAAGAAAGATTGCTTTGTGAAAGCGTGTTTGTAACATCCCAAAATTCTAAATTTTGGAATGTTATATTAAATAAATATTTGTGCTTGTTTGTTTGATTGTGGTGTGGTTGCTTGAGTGAAATTGAGTGAAATTTGATATTTTTTTGAAAGTTGAATCAGAGGGAATGAAATGACTTTCCCAAAACTTTCACTTTGCATTTTGATTCCCATGAATTCAAATTCATTTCATCACAAAACCCTAGAGTGAAGATGATATGACTTCTTCCATTTAAATAAATGAAAAGCGTTTTGAAAAGATTTGAATTCCATCCGAAAATATTTCAAATTCAAAACTTTATGCAACTCAATGATTTTCATGAGAGAAGATAAAATGACTTCTTCAATTATATGAAATATGAGTTGGAAGTTACAAAGAATCCAATTTAAAGTCATTTGGAAGTATTTTGAAACTCCCTTCCAATTTGGAATTATTTGGATTTTTATTTAAATTATTTTTTTCTCTCCTAAAAACAAATAAATGGAAATAAGGGTAAAATGATTCCCTTCAATGGAAGATTAGGAGAAAATAAATTTGAAATCATTTTGGTATTTTAAAAAATGATTTTTGTTGGGGTTTAATGCAACAGTAGCACTATTTGCTTTATTTGAATTTTTGTAGATTTTATTTGCCTCTGAAACTGTGTTCATGTTTTAGAAAAAAAAATTCTGGAACTTTCGATATATAATATGCCTATATAATAGTTTTTTTATTACTCTTTATTTCAGTTTTCCTTGTCTATTTGTCTATGTTTAAAAAAAAATCTGGCCGATGCCCAGCCGCACCAGGCCCAGCCTCCTCCACAACCCAACATGGTCATCTTCCTCCTACGAACCTTCAGAAGCAGAACGCATGCACGCACCCCACGTCGCGCCCCACCCCCTTCCCTCCTTCCCCTTCACCAAGAATCCTCTGAATGGATCCACCTCCTTCCCCTACACCTCCTTCTCCAAGTAAAAGGCCATTAATGCCCCAGATTTTCTCGCCGGAGATCCGCACTTGCCTTTTTTTTTTGCTCGCCATGGCTGCACGCATTTGGACACCCCCTCGCCCTATAAATACCTCCCTCGTGTTGCCCTCTTTTCCCTCACCCAAAGCCCTCTCCTATGGGAGCTTATCCCCCTCCCTATCCCGCATAATTACTCATCGGAGTTCATAAACTCCGGCGGCTTCTCCATCGCCGCCCGAGGCTCGGTTGGTACTTCCTCGGCCTCCCCTGAGGTTGCTGAGATCTCCTTTGCACCGTTCCGTTCTCTCCTTCCTCTAGGAGCCCCCACAACCTCGGATCCGATCTTCTTCCCCAACTCTGGCGACTACTCCGGTGAGATCAAAGAAATCCCGTAATTCTTCTTTTCAGAAAAGTAGCGATCTTAGAAAATTCATATCTATTAGTATACATATCCAAATTGAGTGATTCCAATTGCGTTAGATCACAAATTTTGTAAATTTTCTGAATAGGTAAATAGTTTTTAGGTTTGACTATTTAAATTTGAACTTGATCAAATTCTCTTAAATCCTTGTATTTGATTTAGCTTGAGTTTAGAAATAGATTTTTGATTGATTCTTTTTGCTACTGCTTTGTTATTGTTTTGTTTATCCAGTAGCATATAGTTATTTATTTTTAGTTTATTTTAAGTTAGGTCTGTTGCAAAAACAGTACTGTTTTCCTTATGTAGTTGTTTTAGTCATATAATTAGTGTTTTTAATTATTTTTAGTTAATTCTTTTTGTAGATTTTTACATGTTGTCATATGTTTCTGTTAGACTACAGTAGATAATTTTTTTAGTTATTTATTAGTGTTTAGCTACTGTTTTAGTATTTGTTTGTTTAGTTCATTGTGATAGTTGATAAAAATAGTTTTATTAGTTTTAATGTATTTCTTTTTGCCGCTTCAATATATGTTGTCATTGATTCTATATTTAGAAGTAAATTAGTTTTCATAGTTATTTTAGTATTGTTTATTATTGTCTTAGTGCTTTGTTAGTTGTTATAGTTTTTCTAGTGTTAACTAGATAGTTATAGTAGTTTTTATATTAGTTCTTTTTGCTAGTTATTAATTTAGTAAATTATTTTATGTTGTTGCAATAGAATTATATTTTCTTTGCTGTATAAAAGTTATTAGAGTAATTTAGTGTTGTTACGAGAGTATTGACTGTTATTGTGTGAGTTGGTTTCTCCCTTGTTTTCCTGAAGTTTTCTTTGGAATTCTATTTGGTTTTCTTTGACTTCATTATTGTTTTATTTATTGCTTTTTGATTGTTATTTTGATTGCTAGTATTGTTTGCTAGGATTATTGCTTATGTGAGTATAATGTTTGACTGTATAGATTTTCTTGGAGTGACGAATAGTTTATCAAAGATTCCGAGAGCGTTATTATCTTCATCAACTTACCAGGCAAGTTCACTTTGACCATGTTTTTCATACCTATGTTTTATTTGCATGTAGTAGCACCCTTTCAACAATCTCTCCAGTAGTGTTATTGAATCTTGTAGTTGAGTAGAATGCATGAGGTAGGAACCCATCTCCCTATTACCAAGCCCGGGACGTTATATAGTTTTAATGCTACGCTATAATAGACGGGGTTTGGTATGAGTGCACGAGAGTGGTGTGAAGAAGGAGGACTCTACGTCAATAACAACAACTCCATGATGGAATCTGCAAGGACTGCATCTTCAAGGCCTCAAGACTTCAAGACTCAAGACAAGAATTCAATACACACTACTGGGTGAAGGACGGTTGACGGGCACCCTGGAGCAACCAGTGGATGGCCGGGATGCATGGAGAAGCACCATGACATCTTGCGGAAAGCTTCACCCAGACTCAAAGGGACGGAAGAATACTTCATGCCCGGAAGCTTACCTGTGCAACCGCAAGTCACTATGGGCTCTGGCTTGGTTGACCTTAGTTGTAACTCTGGCTGGGACGGTGCTAGCAGATGTAGAACTACGGTAGGATTGGATGAGCACCGGACAGTGGTCAGGGGAACTCTTCGGAAGACCATGTTTCGGTCGTCTTGTTCTCAAACACCCCGAAGTGCGAGAACGTAAAAAGAGGGACCGAATCTTGCGGGTAAAGTGTACAAACCTCTGCAGAGGGTTAAAACCTAATCGATTAGCCGTGTCCCCGGTTACGGACAACTTGAGCCTCTGGACTTGGATCTATCTCGGAACTCTCAACACTGGACTGATAATATAATTGTGGGCAACTTATGATGATTTGGGGCTATGAGACATCGGTTGGCGGAACCATGTCATGATAGAAAACTCCGTAGTACAGACTCCTGATATTCCTTTGTTGTAGGGAAAATAAAATCAGCTTTTACGCAAAAACCTCAGACCCAGAGCCACAAAGTCATATTGCATATAGTATAGTTTTATCATCTGTTTTTCTTACAATGATCTTGCCGGTACATTCAATGTACTGACCTACACGGCTGCAACGTATCATGTTGCAGGATTATTTCTACGATGAGTGAGTTTCGTTGTAGGGTTACGTCTACACTCAACTTGCCGATGGCGTTGATGGGACTCCACACCCGATTGTTTGTTTCCGCTGAGACTTATAAGGTATATATCAGTTTTACGTTATTTATACATGTGACTGCACTTTGATATATACATTGATGTACTGTGTGTGCCAGCATACTGATCCAGGGATGGCACAGATACACAGAGGCTTGACCATCTGAGGTCGGGTCGCTACAGTGTTCTTCAAATTTCTATGAAAATAAATATGAAGATCTAAAAGTTATTGATGTGTCCCCTATTAAATCTTTGTTTTGCAATATGAATCTTGATAATGATGGGACTGAATATGATCCACCTTTACCTAGAAGGCGTTCCAGAAATTCGGAGATTTTAGATCTTGATGCTAAAATTGATAAAAGTGGGATTGAAGAGATCAAAACATTAGATATTAATGAACCCACTATTTTGGATTTCAAGGAATTGAATTATGATAATTGCTCTTTGATAGATTGTATTTCCTTGTTGCAATCCGTGCTAAATTCTCCTCATGCTTATAGTCAAAATAAAGCCTTTACCAAACATATCGTTGATGCTTTGATGCAATCTTAGTTGGAAGTTTCTATCCCTAGAAAACTTTATGATGAGTGGGAACCTACTATTAAAATTAAAATTAAATATCATGAATTCTATGCTTTGTGTGATTTAGGCGCTAGTGTTTCCACGATTCCAAAGACTTTGTGCGATTTATTAGGTTTTCGTGAATTTGATGATTGCTCTTAAAACTTGCACCTTGCGGATTCCACTATTAAGAAACCTATGGGAAGAATTAATGATGTTGTTATTGTTGCAAATAGGAATTATGTGCCCGTAGATTTTATTGTTCTTGATGTAGATTGCAATCCTTCATGTCCTATTATTCTTGGTAGACCTTTCCTTAGAACGATTGGTGCAATTATTGATATGAAGGAAGGGAATATTAGATTCCAATTTCCATTAAGGAAAGGCATGGAGCACTTCCCTAGAAAGAAAATAAAATTACCTTATGAATCTATCATGAGAGCCACTTATGGATTGCCTACCAAAGATGGCAATACCTAGATCTATCCTTGCTTTTATGCCTAGCTAGGGGCGTTAAACGATAGCGCTTGTTGGGAGGCAACCCAATTTTATTTTTAGTTTTTTGCTTTTTGCTTCTGTTTAGGAATAAATATTTTTTCTATCCTCCGGTTAGATTTTTTTTTATGTTTTAGTTAGTGTTTGTGCCAAGTTAAACCTATAGGATCTTCTTCGATGATAGTTATTTGATCTTGCTGTAAATTCCAGAAACTTTCTGTTCACAAAAACAATTGTTAAAAATCACCAGAACGTGATAAAATATTGATTCCAATTGATGCTGATCAATAAGAAAATTGTCTAGGTCGTCCTATTTTGGCTGAATTTTTGGAGTTCCAGAAGTTTGCGTTAGTTACAGATTACTACAGACTGTTCTGTTTTTGACAGATTCTGTTTTTCGTGTGTTGTTTGCTTATTTTGATGAATCTATGGCTAGTAAAATAGTTTATAAACCATAGAGAAGTTGGAATACAGTAGGTTTAAAACCAATATAAATAAATAATGAGTTCATTACAGTACCTTGAAGTGGTGTTTTGTTTTCTTTCGCTAACGGAGCTCACGAGATTTTCTGCTGAGTTTTGTGTTGTGAAGTTTTCAAGTTTTGGGTAAAAGATTTGATGGATTATGGAACAAGGAGTGGCAAGAGCCTAAGCTTGGGGATGCCCATGGCACCCCCAAGATAATCTAAGGACACCTAAAAGCCAAAGCTTGGGGATGCCCCGGAAGGCATCCCTCTTTCGTCTACTTCCATCGGTAACTTTACTTGGAGCTATATTTTTATTCACCACACGATATGTGTTTTGCTTGGAGCGTCTTGTATGGTTTGAGTCTTTATTTTTAGTTTACCACAATCATATTTTCTGTACACACCTTTTGAGAGAGACACACATGATTCAGAAATTATTAGAATACTCTATGTGCTTCACTTATATCTTTTGAGTTATATAGTTTTGCTCTAGTACTTCACTTATATCTTTTAGAGCACGGTGGTGGATTCGTTTTATAGAAACTATTATTCTCTCATGCTTCACATAGATTATTTTGAGAGTCTTAAACAGCATGGTAATTTGCTTAAATAATCCTAATATGCTAGGTATTCAAGACTAGTAAAAACTTTCTTATGAGTGTGTTGAATACTAAGAGAAGTTTGATGCTTGATGATTGTTTTGAGACATGGAGGTAGTGATATCAAAGTTGTGCTAGTTGAGTAGTTGTGAATTTGAGAAATACTTGTGTTGAAGTTTGCAAGTCCCGTAGCATGCACGTATGGTAAACGTTATGTAACAAATTTGAAACATGAGGTGTTCTTTGATTGTCCTCCTTATGAGTGGCGGTCGGGGACGAGCGATGGTCTTTTCCTACCAATCTATCCCCCTAGGAGCATGCGCGTAATGCTTGGTTTTTGATGACCTGTAGATTTTTGCAATAAGTATGTGAGTTCTTTATGACTAATGTTGAGTCCATGGATTATACGCACTCTCAACGTTCCATCATTGCTAGCCTCTTCGGTACCGTGCATTGCCCTTTCTCACCTTGAGAGTTGGTGCAAACTTCGCCGGTGCATCCAAACCCCGTGATACGATATGCTCTATCACACATAAACCTCCTTATATCTTCCTCAAAACAGCCACCATACCTACCTATTATGGCATTTCCATACCCATTCCGAGATATATTGCCATGCAACTTTCCACCGTTTCGTTTATGATGACACGCTTCATCATTGTCATATTGCCTTGCATGATCATGTAGTTGACATCGTATTTGTGGCAAAGCCACCGTTCATAATTCTTTCATACATGTCACTCTTGGTTCATTGCATATCCCGGTACACCGCCGGAGGCATTCATATAGAGTCATACTTTGTTCTAGTATTGAGTTGTAAATAAATAGAAGTGTGATGATCATCATTTTCTAGAGCATTGTCCCAAGTGAGGAATAAAATAAAAAAAGAATAGAAAGGCCATAAAAAAAGGAAGGCCCAAAAAAAATGAGAGAAAAAGAGAGAAGGGACAATGCTACTATCCTTTTACCACACTTGTGCTTCAAAGTAGCACCATGATCTTCATGATAGAGAGTCTCTTGTTTTGTCACTTTCATATACTAGTGGGAATTTTTCATTATAGAACTTGTCTTGTATATTCCAACAATGGGCCTCCTCAAGTGCCCTAGGTCTTCGTGAGCAAGCAAGTTGGATGCACACCCACTTAGTTTCTTTTGTTGAGCTTTCATATATTTATAGCTCTAGTGCATCCGTTGCATGGCAATCCCTACTCCTTGCATTAACATCAATCGATGGGCATCTCCATAGCTCATTGATTAGCCTCGTTGATGTGAGAATTTCTCCTTTTTTGTCTTCTCCACATAACCCCCATCATTATATTCTATTCCACCCATAGTGCTATATCCATGGCTCATGCTCATGTATTGCGTGAAGGTTGAAAAAGTTTGAGATTACTAAAGTATGAAACAGTTGCTTGGCTTGTCATCGGGGTTGTGCATGATGAGAGCATTCTTGTGTGACGAAAATGGAGCATGACTAAACTATATGATTTTGTAGGGATGAACTTTCTTTGGCCATGTTATTTTGAGAAGACATAATTGCTTAGTTAGTATGCTTGAAGTATTATTATTTTTATGTCAATATTAAACTTTTGTCTTGAATCTTTCGGATCTGAATATTCATACCACAATTAAGAAGAATTACATTGAAATTATGCCAAGTAGCATTCCGCATCAAAAATTCTGTTTTTATCATTTACCTACTCGAGGACGAGCAGGAATTAAGCTTGGGGATGCTTGATACGTCTCCAACGTATCTATAATTTTTGATTGCTCCATGCTATATTATATTCTGTTTTGGACATTACTGGGCTTTATTATACACTTTTATATTATTTTTGGGACTAACCTATTAACCGGAGGCCCAGCCCAGAATTGCTGTTTTTTGCCTATTTCAGAGTTTCGCAGAAAAAAGAATATCAAACGGAGTCCAAACGGAAATGAAACCTTTGGGAACGTGATTTTCGGAACGAACATGATCCAGAGGACTTGGACCCTACGTCAAGACTTCAACCAGGAAGCCATGAGGTAGGGGTGCGCGTCTACCCCCCTGGGCGCGCCCACCACCCTCGTGGGCCCCAGATTGCTCCACCGACGTACTCCTTCCTCCTATATATACCTACGTACCCCCAAACTACCAGATACGGAGCCAAAAACCTAATTCCACCGCCGCAACCTTCTGTACCCGTGAGATCCCATCTTGGGGCCTGTTCCGGAGCTCCACCGGAGGGGGCATCGATCACGGAGGGCTTCTACATCAACACCATAGCCTTTCCGATGATGTGTGAGTAGTTTACTTCAGACCTCCGGGTCCATAGTTATTAGCTAGATGGCTTCTTCTCTCTTTTTGGATCTCAATACAATGTTCTCCCCCTCTCTCGTGGAGATCTATTCGATGTAATCTTCTTTTGCGGTGTGTTTGTTGAGACCGATGAATTGTGGGTTTATGATCAAGTTTATCTATGAACAATATTTGAATCTTCTGAATTCTTTTATGTATGATTGGTTATCTTTGCAAGTCTCTTCGAATTATTAGTTTGGTTTGGCCTACTAGATTGATCTTTCTTGCAATGGGAGAAGTGCTTAGCTTTGGGTTCAATCTTGCGGTGTCCTTTCCCAGTGACAGTAGGGGCAACAAGGCACATATTGTATTGTTGCCATCGAGGATAACAAGAGATGGGGTTTATATCATATTGCATGAGTTTATCCCTCTACATCATGTCATCTTGCTTAAAGCATTACTCTGTTCTTATGAACTTAAAACTCTAGATGCATGCTGGATAGCGGTCGATGTGTGGAGTAATAGTAGTAGATGCAGGCAGGAGTCGGTCTACTTGTCTCGGACGTGATGCCAATATACATGATCATACCTAGATATTCTCATAACTATGCTCAATTCTGTCAATTGCTCAACAGTAATTCGTTCACCCACCATAAATACTTATGCTCTTGAGAGAAGCCACTAGTGAAACCTATGGCCCTCGGGTCTATTTTCCATCATATTAATCTCCCGACAACAAGCTATTTCTGGCGCCGTTTTTATTTTACTTTCTTTACTTTGCATCTTTATCATAAAAATACAAAAAATATTATATTATCATATCTATCAGATCTCACTCTCGTAAGTGAACGTGTAGGGATTGACAACCTCTTATCGCATTGGTTGCGAGCATTTATTTGTTTGTGTAGGTGCGAGGGACTCGTGCGTGGCCTCCTACTGGATTGATACCTTGGTTCTCAAAAACTGAGGGAAATACTTACGCTACTTTGCTGCATCACCCTTTCCTCTTCAAGGGAAAACCAACGCAGTGCTCAAGAGGTAGCAATGATCAAGTTGCTTAAAATTCATAATATCGTTTCTAAGAGAGATGATCTTAGCGGGAGGAAAATGCTTAGAGATAAAAGCATCTTTGCACTTATTCCAAGAATCAATACTATTTTTAGGCAAAGACGAAAACCAAGTTTTAGCACGATCCCTAAGCGAAAAAGGAAATAGCTTCAATTTGAAAATATCATTGTCCACATCTTTCTTCTTTTGCATATCACACAAATCAACAAAGCTATTTAGATGGGTAGCGGCATCTTCACTAGGAAGGCCGGAGAATTGATCTTTCATGACAAGATTCAGCAAAGCAACATTAATTTCACAAGATTCAGCATCGGTAAGAGGAGCAATCGGAGTGCTAAGAAAATCATTGTTGTTGGTATTGGCAAAGTCACACAATTTAGTATTATCTTGAGCCATCGTGACAAGCAAGCAATCCAACACACAAGCAAACAAGAAGCAAGCGAAAAAGAGGTGAACGGGAAAAGAGGGCAAATAAAACGGCAAGGGTGAAGTGGGGGAGAGGAAAACGAGAGGCAAATGGCAAATAAAGTAATGCGAGGGATAAGAGTTTGTGATGGGTACTTGGTATGTCTTGACTTGTGCGTAGACTCCCCGGCAACGGCGCCAGAAATCCTTATTGCTACCTCTTGAGCATGCGTTGGTTTTCCCTTGAAGAGGAAAGGGTGATGCAGCAAAGTAGCATAAGTATTTCCCTCAGTTTTTGAGAACCAAGGTATCAATCCAGTAGGAGGCCACACGCAAGTCCCTCGTACCTACACAAACAAATAAGAACCTTGCAACCAACACGATAAAGGGGTTGTCAATTCCTTCACGGCCACTTGCAAAAGTGTGATCTGATAGAGATGATAAGATAATATTTTTGGTATTTTTATGATAAAGATTGCAAAGTAAAAATAGATTGGAAACTTATATGATGGAAAATAGACCCCGGGGCCATAGGTTTCACTAGTGGCTTCTCTCAAGATAGCATAAGTATTACGGTGGGTGAACAAATTACTGTCGAGCAATTGATAGAATTGAGCATAGTTATGAGAATATCTAGGCATGATCATGTATATAGTCATCACGTCCATAACAAGTAGACCGACTCCTGCCTGCATCTACTACTATTACTCCACACATCGACCGCTATCCAGCATACATCTAGAGTATTAAGTTCATAAGAACAGAGTAACGCATTAGGTAAGATGACATGATGTAGAGGGATAAACTCAAGCAATATGATATAAACCCCATCTTTTTATCCTCGATGGCAACAATACAATACGTGTCGTTTCCCTTTCTGACACTGGGATCGAGCAACGCAAGATTGAACCCAAAGCTAAGCACTTCTCCCATTGCAAGAAAGATCAATCTAGTAGGCCAAACCAAACTGATAATTCGAAGAGACTTGCAAAGATAACCAATCATACATAAAAGAATTCAGAGAAGATTCAAATATTGTTCATAGATAATCTTGATCATAAACCCACAATTCATCGGATCTCGACAAACACACCGCAAAAAGAGTTACATCGAATAGATCTCCAAGAAGATCGAGGAGAACTTTGTATTGAGATCCAAAGAGAGAGAAAAAGCCATCTAGCTAATAACTATGGACCCGAAGGTCTGTGGTAAACTACTCACACATCATCGGAGAGGCTATGGTGTTGATGTAGAAGCCCTCCGTGATCGGTTTCCCCTCCGGTGGAGCGTTGGAAAATGCCCCAAGATGGGATCTCACGGGTACAGAAGGTTGCGGTGGTGGAAATAGGGTTTCGTGGTGCTCCTGGATGGTTTCGGGGTACGTAGGTATATATAGGAGGAAGAAGTAGGTCGGTGGAGCCACGAGGGGCCCATGAGGCTGGGGGCGCGCCCAGGGGGTCAGGCGCGCCTCCCTGCCTCGTGGCCTCCTTGTTGATTTCTTGACGTCCACTCCAAGTCATCTGGATCACGTTTGTTCCAAAAATCACGCTCCCGAAGGTTTCATTCCGTTTGGACTCCGTTTGATATTCCTTTTCTGCGGAACACTTAAATAGGCAAAAAACAGCAATTTGCACTGGGCCTTGGGTTAATAGGTTAGTCCCAAAAATAATATAAAAGTGTATAAATAAGCCCATTAACATCCAAAACAGAATATATAATAGCATGGAACAATAAAAAATGATAGATACGTTGGAGACGTATCAACCTTTAGTACCGGTTGGTAACACCAACCGGTACTAAAGTTTGTTTTTGAATTTTTTTGAATTTTTTTTGATTTTTTTCTTCTGATTTTCAATTTTCTGAATTATTTGATGATTTAGTCTCTAATCACCCCTCATAACTGCTCAAGTGTGGATCACTCATTCCAAATCGTCTAACTTCCCAGCCGGCCACCCATCCTCTCACTACTCCAGTCTGAGCACGCTTAACTTTCGAGTTATATTCCCCCTAGTTTCCAAGTCTGCACTTGTTGTTTTCTTGACAATAGTAAGCTGTTAATCCTATTAACCCTCACTAGTAGAAAACAGGGCTTTGGTTCAGGCTTGGCCAGCCCAATAGGCCTGGTTAAGTCACGAACCGGGACCAATGGAGGCATACGTCCCGGTTCGTGAGCCCAGGGGGCCGGCCGGGCCTCGTGGGGCATTGGTCCTGGTTCGTCTGGACCCTTTTGTCCCGGTTCCAGGCACGAACCAGGACCAATGGTCCTCGCTCCTGGCCCACATCCAATGATCCCAGTTCGTGGCTGGAACCGGGACAGAAGGGGGGCCTTTAGTCCCGGTTCCAGCAACAAACTGGGACCAATGGGGTGCCTATATATACCCCATCGCCGGCGAGCAGAGCACTCCACACTGCTCTATTTTTTCTGGCCGGCGAGGGGAGAGCTTTGTGGTGCTCTAGCTCACCTCCTATGCACATGAGGTGTTAGATGAAATGCCCAAGCCACACTAGTTAAGCTTTCTCCTCTCAAAGCTCGACCTCTGTGACGCCCCCGATTTGACCGTACACTAATCATGCACGCAAATGTGTACGGTCAAGATCAGGGACTCACGGGAAGATATCACAACACAACTCTACAACATAAATAAGTCATACAAGCATCATAATACAAGCCAGGGGCCTCGAGGGCTCGAATACAAGTGCTCGATCACAGACGAGTCAGCGGAAACAACAATATCTGAGTACAGACATAAGTTAAACAAGTTTGCCTTAGGAAGGCTAGCCCAAAAGTAGCAACGATCGAAAAGGCAAGGCCTCCTGCCTGGGACCTCCTAACTACTCCTGGTCGTCGTCAGAGGCCTGCACGTAGTAGTAGGCTCCTCTAGTGTCGTAGGAGTCGTCGTCGACGGTGGCGTCCGGCTCCTGGGCTCCAGCATCTGGTTGCGGCAACCAGGTAGAAAGGAAAGGGGGAAAAAGAGGGAGAAAGGCAACCGTGAGTACTCATCCAAAGTACTCGCAAGCAAGGAGCTACACTACATATGCATGGGTATATGTGTAAAGGGGCATATCAGTGGACTGAACCGCAGAATGCCAGAATAAAAGGGGGGGTAGCTAGTCCTGTCGAAGACTATGCTTCTGGCCATCTCCATCTTGCAGCATGTAGAAGAGAATAGATTGAAGTCCTCCAAGTAGCATCGCATAGCATAAATCCTACCCGGCGATCCCCTCCTCGTCGCCCTATTAGAGAGCGATCACCGGGTTGTATCTGGCACTTGGAAGGGTGTATTTTATTCAGTATCCGGTTCTAGTTGTCATAAGGTCAAGGTACAACTCCGGGTCGTCCTTTTACCGAGGGACATGGCTATTCGAATAGATAAACTTCCCTGCAGGGGTGCACCACATAACCCAACACGCTCGATCCCATTTGGCCGGACACACTTTTCTGGGTCATGCCCGGCCTCGGAAGATCAACACGTCGCAGCCCTACCTAAGCACAACAGAGCGGTCAGCACGCCGGTCTAATCCTAAGTGCACAGGGGTCTGGGCCCATCGCCCTATGCACACCTGCACGTTACGAACGCGGCCGCGAGCAGACCTAGCAACCCACACGATCACGGCGGTTACGTCAAAGCGGTCCAACACGGCGTGCGCCACTCAGTCGCTGACGTCACGAAGGCTTCGGCTGATACCACGACGCCGGGATACCCATAACTACTCCCGCGTAGATGGTTAGTGCGTATAGACCAAATGGCCAGACTCAGATCAAATACCAAGAACTCGTTATGCGTGTTATGTCGAAGTAACCGCGGACGCCATCTAGGGCCAGGCTCACCTCTCGCCTAGGTGGTCTCAACCTGCCCTGTCGCTCCGCCACAAAGATCCACTTGAGGGTACTCCTACGAGCCGACCCGACTGTAGTCATCACATGTGTCATGTATATAGTATATAAGTATATACCCGTGATCACCGCCCAGGTGATCACGGCCCGATAGTATAGCACAGCAGACGGACAAGAATGTAGGGCCACTGATGGAAAGCTAGCATCCTATACTAAGCATGTAGGATTGCAGGTAAAGGTAACAACAGTAGTAGCAAGGATAGGCTATGCATCAGTATAGGATTAACGGAAAGCAGTAACATGCTACACTACTCTAATGCAAGCAGTATAGAGAAGAATAGGCGATATCTGGTGATCAGGGGGGGGGGCTTGCCTGGTTGCTCTGGCAAGTAGGAGGGGTCGCCAACACCGTAGTCAAACTGGGGGTCGCCGACAGTCTCGGGGTCTACCGGAAAGAAGTAACGAAGGGGGAACACAATAAATAACAGAGCAATCAAAGCATCACAAAGTGTAACATGGCATTACGTGGTGCTAGAGGTGACCTAACGTAGTAGTAGGTGCTACTGGCGAAGGGGGGAAACATCCGGGAAAGTATTCCCGATGTTTCGCGTTTTTGGACAGATGGACCGGAGGTGAAATGTTGCAGGTTCACTATGCTAGGGACGTGTGGTGAATGAACGGACTGCGTATCCGGATTCGTCTCGTCGTTCTGAGCAACTTTCATGTACAAAGTTTTTCGATCCGAGTTACGGTTAATTTACTATGATTTTTCAAAGATTTAAACAATCTTCTGAATTTATTATAATTCGAAAATAAATATTAAATTGCTATGGGCACCCAGTTCTGTGTACACAGAAGTGTACACAGAGGATGACAAGTGGGCCAGGGGAGGTCCAGTCAGCAGTTGACCAGTCAACTGTTGACTGGTCAATAGGGTTAAAGTGGACCCACATGTCATTGTCACATTAGGTTAATTAGTTAATTAGCTAGGCTATCTAATTAACTAATTTAATTAAACAAGATTACTTAAGTTAATTAAGTGTTTAACTAATTAATTAATTATTTTTATTAATATATATTTTTACATTTCCCTTTTTTTTTGGGAGGGGCCCCAGCTGCCAGTGGCACAAAGGCCACTGGAGCGGGCATGGCTAACGGGCGCTGCCCCGGGCGGAGGCCGAACCCGCCCCGGTGCGAGGCGAGGCGAGGCGCGACGGGGCGCCGGCAGCCGGCAGGAACGGCTGCAGGGCCAAGCGGCATGGGGGCAGCCGTAGGAGGGGGGCAAGGCCATGCGGAGGCTGACGCCGGCGGCGAGGCGTGCTCGCGGTGCGAGCAACGGCGACGCGAGACGCGGACGACAGAGGGGCGAGCCGGGCACGGCCAGGGCGCGCCGGACGACGACGGGGAGAAGGGAGAAGGGGGGAACGGGCGGCGCTCACAGCGGAGCGTACGAGAGCGACAGTGGGCTCGGGTGGGGCCGGGGAGGCGGTCGGCGACGTCGTGGCGAGGTCGCGTCGGCGTAGGGGCAGGCGACCCGATGCGGCACCGGGCGGTGGTGTCGAGGCAGCGTTGACGAGCAGCGGCGGCGGGGTCGTCCGTTGACGGGGAGGCCTTCGGGTGACGGCGGACGAGGCGTCGAGCGCGACGAGTACGGCGGGGACAAGGTGGCTCCGGGCGGGGTCCCGCGACAGCGTGGTCGTGGACGGGCGGCGGGGCATCTCTGGGCGAGGTGGCGGGCGGTGCCGGAGACGACGAGCGGCGTCGGCACGCCGGGGTCGGGGGGGGGGGCAGCGAGGTCCGGCCCCTAGGCGCGGGCGTCCAGATCGAGTGGGGCGGGGGGGCGAGAGAGAGTGGGGGGATCGATCCCGATCCAGGGAAACGGGGGAGGGAGTGGAGCGCGTGGGGGTTAGGGTTACGGCAAGTGGGGTAGGTGTAGTGGGGGGGAATAGGTGGGCTGGCCGGTTGGGCCAAGTGGGTCGGCCAGCTGGGCCGTCTGGTCCAGTTGGCCAGGGGGCTTTCTCTCTTTCTTTCTCTTTCCTTTTTATTTATTTTATTTTCTGTTTTCTTTTAACTTCCAATTTATTTTAACTCTATTAAGATAAATAATTAGTGCCTAAATTAGTGTTGTAAATTAATTCTTTGCCATAAAAAGCTTGAGTTCCAAATAAAATAGTTTAGGATTTTATAAAATTCAAAAGTCATTTATTTAATTATTTTAGCCTCAATGTTAATTACTTTTGAGCTTTTAAACATGTTTTAAAAATGTGGTTTCTCCACCATAATTATCTATGCAATATTTGGTTCATTCCGAACATTTTAATTTTAATATTTGAAAACTTTTATTGTTTGTTTGATTTTGGATTTGAATTAGAATCGGTTTCGAACTAATGTGAGATTAACAACAGTAACCGAAGTGACGTGTCATCATTAGCAGAGGGTTGCTGTAGCTTAATTATCCGGGCGTCACACCTCCAAGCTCCATTTTCCTCGAGATTTGTCTAGGTTTAGCGGTCCGTGAAGTCCCGTCCCCGTCTTCACCGCCGTCGATCGCCCGCACTGATCTCGTCGCCGGCACCACCGTGGCGAGCCTCTTGTTCTTATCTTCTTTCTAAAAGAAAAAAATTCTTACTTGTATGATTAGATAGATACTTGTCTAATTTTCTTACTTTTATTATTGCTTGTTATTATATAGTGTGATGGTTTTGGTATCCGCCCCCGTCGGCCCTCGTCCTGTCTATGATTCGGATGTGGTATATATTATCTTTTATAACTATTTGGTTCATTTATTGTTTATGAAAATTATGACGACCAACGTGACATAGATTTTATTTATCTAGGAGGTATGTGAACCGGAAATTCCAACCAACCCTATTGTCGAGAGGTTAAATTTAGTTGAAGAAGAAAACAATTACTTGAAGGAAAAAATAAAAAAATTGAGGAGGAGAAAATGATATTGGAGTTGCATGTTGCGGATGTCGTCGATGATCACAAGATCAAGATGGATACAATGCGTTTGAAGATTAGAAAGATTAGAAAATATGCCATTCATAGCGAGGCTTGGTATCATTATGGCGTTGGATCAATTGTTACCTTGGTTGCGATTATGATCACATTTGTTGTTGCATTGAAATGTTTTACATAGTTTCAATGTATGGTTTAATTAGATGCTCTGGAGAGCTATATGTTGTTCAATGAGAACTATGTATGTACTTTGGTTTTAATGTGATGATGAACCTCTATTAATTTGGTCACTTATCTATTCATGATGTTCTGTAATGGTTTTTGACACACTTAATTATATATAATGCACGCAGATGAACCGGCAATGGATGTACAGTGACAGACACACCTCCGAGTACATTAAGGGCGTGCATAATTTTCTCGAAGTGGCTGAGGCTAAAAGCAGAATGGTTATATGTGCTGTCCATGCCCTATATGTGGGAATATGAAGTCTTACTCTGACCGGAAAATCCTTCACAGCCACCTGCTTTATAAGGGTTTCATGCCACACTATAATGTTTGGACCAAGCACGAAGAAATAGGGGTTATGATGGTAGACAATGAAAAGAAGAGGACGATGACAACTATGTGCCCCCTGAATATGATGATGCTGCAACGGGGGAAACTGAAAATCAAGAGGAACCAGACGATGTGCCCGATGATGATCTCCGCCGGGTCATTGTTGATGCAAGGAGACAGTGCGAAAGTCAAAAGGAGAAGCTGAAGTTCGATATCATGTTAGAGGATCACAAAAAAGGGTTGTACCCCAATTGCGAAGATGGAAACACAAAGCTCGGTACCATACTGGAATTGCTGCAGTGGAAGGCAGAGAATGCTGTGCCTAACAAAGGATTTGAGAAGCTACTGAAAATATTGAAGAAGAAGCTTCCAAAGGATAATGAATTGCCCGACAGTACGTACGCAACAAAGAAGGTCATATGCCCTCTAGGATTGGAGGTGCATAAGATACATGCATGCCCTAATGACGGCATCCTCTACCGCGGTGTGTACACGGATTTGAACGCATTCCCGGTATGCGGTGCATTGCGGTATAAGATCAAACGAGATGACCCTGGTGATGTTGACAGCGAGCCCCCCAGGAAGAGGGTTCCTACCAAGGTGATGTGGTATGCTCCTATAATACCATGGTTGAAACGTCTGTTCAGAACAAAGAGCATGCCAAGTTGATGCGATGGCACAGAGAGGATCGTAAGAAAGACGGGAAGTTGAGAGCACCCACTGACGGGTCGCCGTGGAGAAAAATTGAGAGAAAGTACCGGGCTGAGTTTGCAGGTGACCGAAGGAACGTATGGTTTGGTTTAAGCGCGGATGGCATTAATCCTTTCAGGGAGCAGGGCAGCAATCACAACACCTGGCCTGTGACTCTATGTATGTATAACCTTCCTCCTTGGATGTGCATGAAGCGGAAGTTCATTATGATGCCAGTTCTCATCCAAGGCCCTAAGCAACCCGGCAACGACATTGATGTGTACCTAAGTGAGGGAGTCCTGGGTTAAGGGGTCCTCAGGCGTCCGGCCTGTGTGACGTGGGCCGGACTGATGGGCCATGAAGAGACAAGATAGAAGACTCTCTCCTGTGTCCGGATAGGACTCTCCTTTGCGTGGATGGCAAGCTTGGCATTCGGATATGAAGATTCTTTTCTCTGTAACCGACTTTGTACAACCCTAGTCCCCTCCGGTGTCTATATAAACCGGAGGGTTTAGTCCGTAGAGGCAATCATAATCATACAGGCTAGACATCTAGGGTTTAGCCATTACGATCTCGTGGTAGATCAACTCTTGTAATCCTCATATTCATCAAGATCAATCAAGCAGGAAGTAGGGTATTACATCCATCGAGAGGGCCCGAACCTGGGTAAACATCGTGTTCCCCGTCTCCTGTTACCATCGAACCTAGACGCACAGTTTGGGACCCCCTACCCGAGATCCGCCGGTTTTGACACCGACATTGGTGCTTTCATTGAGAGTTCCGCTGCGTCGTCACCAGAAGGTTCGATGGCTCCATCAATCATCTACAACTACGCTGCCCTGGGGGAGGTTTTCCTCCTCGGCCAGATCTTTGTGTTCGGCGGCTTCACACTACGGGCCAACTCGCTTGGCCATCTAGAGCAGATCGACAGCTACGCCCCAGGTCACCAAATTAGTTTTGGAAATCTGGACTATGTTGCTGATATTCGAGGAGACTTGATCTTCCAAGGATTCGCGCCCCCAACCTCCGCTCTGGCCTTAGATCTGGAGCGTATCGCTAGGTCCGAAGACGGGCTTCCTGAGCTCGCCGGACTATTGATACGTCTCCGTCGTATCTACTTTTCCAAACACTTTTGCCGTTGTTTTGGACTCTAACTTGCATGATTTAAATGGAACTAACCCGGACTGATGCTGTTTTCAGCAGAATTGCCATGATGTTATTTTTGTGCAGAAATAAAAGTTCTCGGAATGACCTGAAACTTCACGGAGAATATTTTTGGAATTAAAAAAAATACTAGCGAAAGAATCAAGGCCAGGGGGGCCACACCCTTTCCATGAGGGTGGGGGCGCGCCTACCCCCCTGGGCGCGCCCCCTGCCTCGTGGGCCCCCTGGTGCTCCACCGACCTCAACTCCAACTCTATATATTCACGTTCGGGGAGAAAAAAAATCAGAGAGAAGGATTCATCGCGTTTTACGATACGGAGCCGCCGCCAAGCCCTAATCTCTCTCGGGAGGGCTGATCTGGAGTCCGTTCGGGGCTCCGGAGAGGGGAATCCGTCGCCATCGTCATCATCAACCTTCCTCCATCACCAATTTCATGATGCTCACCACCGTGCGTGAGTAATTCCATCGTAGGCTTGCTGGACGGTGATGGGTTGGATGAGATTTACCAAGTAATCGAGTTAGTTTTGTTAGGGTTTGATCCCTAGTATCCACTATGTTCTGAGATTGATGTTGCTATGACTTTGCTATGCTTAATGCTTGTCACTAGGGCCCGAGTGCCATGATTTCAGATCTGAACCTATTATGTTTTCATGAATATATGTGAGTTCTTGATCCTATCTTGCAAGTCTATAGTCACCTATTATGTGTTATGATCCGTTAACCCCGAAGTGACAATAATCAGGATAATTACCGATCATGACCATAGTTTGAGGAGTTCATGTATTCACTAAGTGTTAATGCTTTGGTCCGGTACTCTATTAAAAGGAGGCCTTAATATCCTTTAGTTTCCAATAGGACCCCGCTGCCACGGGAGGGTAGGACAAAAGATGTCATGCAAGTTCTTTTCCATAAGCACGTATGACTATATTCGGAATACATGCCTACATTACATTGATGAATTGGAGCTAGTTCTGTGTCACCCTATGTTATAACTATTGCATGAGGCATCGCATCCGGCATAATTCTCCATCTCCGATCCAATGCCTACGAGCTTTTCACATATTGCTCTTTGCTTAGTTACTTTTCCGTTGCCACTGTTACAATTACTACAAAACTATCATTGTTACTTTTGCCACCGTTACCATTACTTCCATAGTACTTTGCTACTAAATACTTTGCTGCAGATACTAAGTTATCCAAGTGTGGTTGAATTGACAACTCAACTGCTAATACTTGAGAATATTCTTTGGCTCCCCTTGTGTTGAATCAGTAAATTTGGGTTGAATACTCTACCCTCAAAAACTGTTGCGATCCCCTATACTTGTGGGTCATGAAGACTATTTTCTGGCGCCGTTGCCGGGGAGCATAGCTCTATTCTTTGAGTCACTTGGGATTTATATCTGCTGATCACTATGAGGTACTTGAAAGACGAAAGAACTAAGATTTTTCCCTCAACTACGAGGGGAGGTAAGGAACTGCCATCTAGCTCTGCACTTGATTCACCTTCTGTTTTGAGTAAGCTTGCAACACCTAAACCTGCTTCTGCTATTAATTCTGATATGTCGCATGTCATTGATGATGCCACTTCTGCTATGCATGATACTTATGATGAAACTACTTCTATGCTTGATACTACTGTGCCACTAGGTGAATTTCTTGATGAACAACTTGCTAGGGCTAGAGAAAATGAAATTATTGAAACTGATAATACTGATGAAAGTGATGATGAAGATTCTCCCCCTAGATATGAATTTCCTGTTGTGCCTGAGGGTTATGTTATGGATAAAGAAACTGTTAGAGACTTTCTTGCTTGCAATGATAGGAATGATCTTAAGAAACTATTAGCTAAGCTGAAAGAAAAATCTCTGAATGCTAGAATGAAATATGACCCTGCTTTTGCTACTTCACCCATATGTGTTACTGATAAGGATTATGATTTCTCTGTTGATCCTGAGATAATTACTTTGGTTGAATCTGATCCTTTTTATGGCTATAAATCTGAAACTGTTGTGGCACATCTTACTAAATTAAATGATATAGCCACCCTGTTCACTAATGATGAGAAAACTCGCTACTACTATATCCTTAAGTTATTTCTGTTCTCATTAAAGGGTGATGCTAAAACATGGTTTAATTCTCTTGATCATGGTTGTGTGCGTAGTCCCCAGGATATGATTTATCACTTCTCTGCTAAATATTTCCCCGCTCATAAGAAACAAGCTGCTTTAAGGGAAATATATAATTTTGTGCAAATTGAAGAAGAGAGTCTCGGCTTCTCCAATTACTTAATGCTTTGCCTGATCATCCTCTCAAGAAAAATGAAATACTTGATATCTTTTATAATGGACTAACCGATGCTTCCAGAGACCACCTGGATAGTTGTGCTGGTTGTGTTTTTAGGGAAAGAACAATTGATCAAGCTGAATTGCTATTGAATAACATGTTGACTAATGAAAATAATTGGACACTTCCTGAACCAACTCCTAAGCCAACTCCGAAGAAAAGGGGTATTCTATTTCTCAGTCCTGAAGATATGCAAGAGGCAAAGAAATCTATGAAAGAAAAAGGTATTAAAGCTGAAGATGTTAAGAATTTACCTCCTATTGAAGAAATACATGGTCTTGATAACCCGACACAGGTAGTAAAGGTAAATTCTCTCTATAGATTTGATGAAGGTGATATTCCTCGTTATAAGTCTGCTAGCCAATGCTTAGATGAGTTTGATAATTTTTATTGTTAAACAAGAAAACTTCAATGCTTATGTTGGTAGACAATTGAAACATAATGCTTATATGATTGAACACTTGAGTGATTATATGTCTAGAGTTAAAGGTGAACTTAAACTCATTAGTAAACATGCTTCTATGGTTACCACTCAAGTAGAACAAGTGCTTAAAGCTCAAAATAATTTGCTCAATGAATTAAATAATAAGAAGAATGATAAGGCTGTTAGAGTTATGACTAGAGGGCGTAAAATGACTCAGGAACCTTTGTATCCTGAGGGACACCCTAAGAGAATTGAGCAAGATACTCAGAGAACTAATGTTGATGCACCTAGTCCTTCTAAAAAGAAGAAAAAGAAAAATGATAGGACTTTGCATGCTTCCAGTGAACCTGTTGTTGACACACCTGAGACTCCAATGATATTTCTATTTCTGATGCTAAAACATAATCTGGTGATGAACATGATTCTAGTGATAATGCTAATGATGATGTTCATGTTGATGCTCAACCTAGCAATGATAATGATGTAGAGATTGAACCTGCTATTGATCTTGATAACCCACAATCAAAGAATCAACGTTATGATAAGAGAGACTTCGTTGCTAGAAAGCACAGTAAAGAAAGAGAACCATGGGTTCAGAAACCCATGCCTTTTCCTCCTAAACCATCCAAGAAAAAGGATGATGAGGATTTTGAGCGCTTTGCTGAAATGATTAGACCTATCTTTTTGCGTATGCGTTTGACTGATATGCTTAAAATGAATCCTTATGCTAACTACATGAAATATATTGTCACAAATAAGAGAAAGATACCGGAAGCTGAAATTTCCACCATGCTTGCTAATTATACTTTTAAGGGTGGAATACCTAAGAAACTAGGAGATCCAGGAGTACCAACTATATCATGCTCCATTAAAAGAAACTATGTTAGGACTGCTTTATGTGATCTTGGAGCCGGTGTTAGTGTTATGCCTCTCTCTTTATATCGTAGACTTGATTTGAATAAGTTGACACCTACTGAAATATCTTTGCAAATAGCTGATAAATCAACTGCTATACCTGTCGGTATTTGTGAGGATGTGCCTGTTGTGGTTGCAAACGTTACTATTTAACAGACTTTGTTATTCTTGATATTCCCGAGGACGATAGTATGTCGATTATCCTTGGTAGACCCTTTTTGAATACTGCAGGGGCTGTTATTGATTGCAACAAAGGCAATGTCACTTTTCATGTTAATGGATATGAGCATACAGTACACTTTCCGAGGAAACAACCTCAAGTCCACAGTATCAATTCTATTGGAAAAATTTCATCAATTATTATTGGAGGTTTTGAATTTCCTCTTCCTATTGTCAAGAAGAAATATAATATTCTTATTGTTGGGGATGTGCATATCCCCGTTGAGGTAACATAGTGCTATTCGAAAATTCTCCGGTTTCATGCGATTCGGAATGAGTTTGTTAACAAGACTTGATCAACCTTGTTAGTGGATTCCTTTTGATGATCATGAGATGGATGAAGTTAGAAAGCACAACCTTCTGTACCCCCATTTTACTTTCTGTTATTTAGATTAAATAAAGCTAAAATAGTATTTTTTTGTCTGTTTTCTGAATTATCCGTGCAATAAAAAAAATACCCCAAAAATAAAAGTTCTCCAAATGCCCTGAAAATGAAATATGATTTTTTCTGGAATATTTGAGAATATCTGGCACTGAGAACACATCAGGGGGAGCAAGCACCTTGCCATGAGGGTCCAGGGCGCGCCCCCTGCCTCGTGGGCCCCTGGTGGCCCCCCTCCACTTATTCCAGCCACCACACACTCCTTCTTCCTCCCAAAAAATCACCAACCAGCTCAAGCACGAGTGCTAGCTCATCTTGCTGCCATTTTCGATCTCCTTGCTCAAGCTCCACTCACAAAACTGCTTTGGGGGATTCTTCTTCGGTATGTGACTCCTCCAATGGTCCAATTAGTTTTTGTTTTAGTGCTTTATTCATTAAAACTTTTTGCTGCCTAGGTGACCCTGTTCTTGAGCTTGCATGTCAAATTTATATGGTCCCAAGTAGTTCTAATACATGATATAGTCTCTAGGCACTTGTGGGAGTAGTTGCTATCAATTTTGTTGAGTTTGGTTCACTTTTATTTTGAGTTACTAAAATTTTCAGAGGAAGAAATATGTTTAGCAAATTGTACCAAGGTGGTTCTTCAAGGAAGCAAGGACCCAGGCCCGCAATGCGTGAGCCAGACCATGAACTACCAAGAGAAGCTCAAGTGCGGCCTTGTGAATGGCCGTTAGAAGATTTCATGGTCCAAGCAGGAATTAAGGAGGAATTTGACACATATGTGCGTAATGCTGAACTCGAGGGCTTCATGCTAGATAAGTGCCCTCAGTATTATCACCTAACTGATTCCTTTGTGAGAAGGTTCAAATTTTCATCTTCACGTAATTCTCACACTGTCCTATTTGATCTTTATGGTAAATCTTACACTATGGACTTAGAAGATTTTAATACTGCTTGCAAACTTCCACATTGGGGTAGTGCTAGTGAACCTCGCAAACCTGAGTTTAAAGATTTTCTTGCTAGTATTACTGTGGGGGAATCTAGAGAGATAACACAAGCTACCATAGGGAGCATTCATTTTCCTGGTATACATTATTTTGCTCTCTTTATAGGTAGATGCATAAATGGTAAGGATGAGGCATGCCCCATGTGTGTTCCAGATCTTAGTGTTCTCAAGAGTGCTGTTTTAGGAGATAAACAATACAACTTGGGGGCCATTGTTGCACGAAGGTTGCAAAATAATGGTTTAAGTGGAGACTTGTTTGGTGGAATTTATGCAAGCCGTGTGGCTAATTTTCTAGAGATACCCATACATGAAAATGATATGGAGTTGCCTCCCACTTATCTAGGTTATGTGACACCCAAATTTTTATTTGGATTTTTCAAAAGATTTTATTTGACTTGAGAGGAGTGATTTAAATTTTTCTTCAAGAGAACTCTCACTCTCAAATATTTTTCTTTATGGCAAAAGTTCTATTTGGACCCACCCAAGATCTGTCTTTGGTCTTGGAGGTTCTTGCTTTTCATTTGGACTCAAGACAAAATGTTTTTCATTTGGGGAAAATAAATTTTGAAAATCCTTTTGGAAATGCACTATGGCTTTTGGAAAACTCCTTTGCCACTTTCAACTTTTCTCTCTTACCTTGGTCTTAGTGCAAATCCTCTCTCCTAACCCTTCCCTCACCTTTGGATCATGATTTGCATCAAATCCAGCAAGTTGAACCTCCCCATGTGATTATTTCCATTTAAATTCTATTCAAATAAATTTCTGCCTTCTTTTCTAGCACTTGGAGATTTACAAAGGAACTCCACCTTCTGTCTTGATTTTTGGCCCCAAACTTCTTTCCCCTCCCAGTCCTTTGAACCCTCAACCAAGAACCATGAAGATCCACTGGTCTTCAGTTCAAATTTTTCAAACTACACTTGCTGCAAGTTTGGACCAGATTTGCCAAATTTGGTGAAATTCATTCAAAACCTTCTCCAAAAATTCCAAGTAAAATCAGGCAGCCTCTGGGTGCATTGAGTGGTCACCTCACCAAGTTACAGCTCCAGAAAAATATATCTCATAGCCAAAACCTTCTGTCGAACACCTGCAGTGCACTGTCTATGTCAAGTTCAGAAAATTCAGAGATTCAGTCAGTGGCCTGCTGTCGTTTTCTTCAGAGAAGGACGTCCATCTCGCCAGTGCCACCGCGTCGCCTTGCTCCTCGTCCCCTCCCCCTTGTTCCTGCACCGCACGAAGGCCTGGCGCCTTGCGGGCGTCGGCGACGAGCAGCAGAAGGTGCGCCGCCCCGTGACCGACGCCGGCGGCGGCTTTGCGGACGCCAGCGGGAGACACGGCGCCGACGACGCCACCCAGCGCCGCCCAAACTACCGGAGCCCGCCGCATGGCCTTCCACTCCCCCGAATGCGCTGCCGCTCTCGTCGTGAACCGTAGGGCGCGGAGCACGCTCTCTGCCGCCGTTGAGCCCGTGCGGTCACCTCACCGTGGACCGACGCCATTACGCCAAGAACGACCCCGTTGAGCTGTGAAACGACTCCAGTAACCTCCACTGATGCTGCCTGGCCACTCAAACCTCCTGCAAATCCACTGCTCCGCCGTAATCGCTCGCCGGAGATTCTCCGTTCACGGCCACCCCGTCGATCTGCCTATAAATAGAGGCCCCGAGCTTCAACTCGAGCACCCACCATCCCTGCACTCCCCCTAGAGCAAGCCTAGCCGCTGGAAGAGCCCCGAGGAGGTCTCCTTCCTCGACTCTGGCCGCCGTGACCCGCCACGGGATCCAGCCCGATTCACCCCCCGTGTGTGCTCCTCCGCCTCCATTCTCTTGCCAGTAGCTTCACCTTGCATCCCTCGTTCTGACCCGCGCCTCAATTTGTAGCTTGCAGCCCTCCACCGGAGTTCCCCATCCTCACCCGAGCCGCCGTCCGCCGGAGATAGTGTCGCCGTCGACGTAGTGCTCCCCGTTGGACGAGTCCACCACCCACCGACGCAGAAGAAGACGCTCAAGCTCTCGGTACCCTCCGTTTCTCCTAACTCGCCGTGGTTCGACGCCGGCGTCCACCGCAGTCTTCGGGCGCCGGCGAGCTTTTTAAACCTGACAGGTGGACCCCGCCTGTCAGCCTCTATTCTATTCTCCTTCGAACCGTTTTCTGTTGGCGCCTTCGGGCAAATACGTTTTCTCCTTTGCGCCTGCGCATTCCCAACCGAAGCGTTTTCTGTTTTCTCAGCTAAAACCCTGGAACTTTTCTGTTTCATTACAGATAAGTGCCTGGACAGAAACCTTTATAACTTTTTAATAAAAAGGTATTTTTGAGTGATTCTTTTTCTGACAATCTTCAAATTTTGTCTAGTTTTTTATGGGATTTATTTGAAAGTTTTTTGGAAAAGTTTCTGTGCATGTGTTGGTTTTCACGTTAGTACCCGTTTCGTGATTGCCGTAGGTTCCGGGAGAGGTGACGGAGCCGCGAACTTCGCCGAGCTAGACTCCGACTTCTCCGAACCAGGCAAGCATGTTTGAACATTTGATATGACAGGTGTTTTGCATGTTTGCGTGAAAGTTTGTGCGTGGCATATGAGTGTCGGTAAATACCTCGTTGCTGGTAAGGCAACTACCCGGTTGTTCCAAAGTTGCGATGACCTCTGATGAGAGATGGCCTAATCATGTGGTGACAGGAAGGGAAGCAAGGTGGTACTATTGTAGCCTACCAGCCTTGCGGCATCCGACTTTCTCCGACGTTAACGTGGTTGGAGCCACGTTATCGTTCTTTTTCCGCATGTTCCAAAGTTGCGATGATCTCTGATGAGAGATGGCCTAATCATGTGGTGACATGAAGGGCAGCAAGGTGGTACTGTTGTAGCATACCAGCCTTGCGTCATCCGACTTTCTCCGACGTTAACGTGGTTGGAGCCGCGTTACCGTTCTTTCCCCCTTCCGTGCTACCACATGTCTCATTGCCAGGATGCGGTTTAGTAAGTTGGTAACCTCTTTCCGTGTACACACCAAACAGAGAGGCCGGGATGATGGTACCTTGGCCCAGGATTAAAGCCAGTCATCCGGTCAGGGGGCATGGGTGTTTCCGGTTGGGACCGAGAGGGGGGGCACCCCCTTAAAGCGCGCGTATAGAAATTTGATCCCATGCTACGCGAGGTTGTAGCCTCCCCGTCTCAAGGTTTTTCTTGAACGATGCCGAGGGTGATCCCGGGCTTCGGATGGTTGAATTGGGTGTGTACTGGTTAGACGTGTTACTTCCAAAACACCGTAGACGGAACTAGTCCCCGTGACTACTGAAATCCGTTGGCTGTGGTTAAGTACAAACTCTGCAGAGTCAATTCTTTCCAAATCATCGTATCCATGATCAAGTAATGAAATCATTATATCCATATCTATCCGCGTGGAAAACTTGTCCCCGGTGAACAAGCTCAAGTGGTAAATCCAGTTTTATCGTTATTCCTGTGGATGGACTAACTTTATTTTTGTCTCATGCTTGTGATAATTTATGTTCCCGAACTATTGTATTATTGAGCTACAATATAAGCCCTTTATGAGACGTGGCTCAGACGTCCGACTGTGGCGTGTTCTTACTTCTTACTTTAATTATAAGCCCTTTATGGGATGTCGCTCAGACGTCCGACTGTGGCATGCACTGTCTTTATTTTCTGTTACAAGCCCTTTATGTGGTGTCGCCTTGACGCCCGACTGTGGCAATACTATTCTGCAATTTCCGCTCGAGGAGTCTTTCAGACACTCGTTTGGCACCAGTATTACTATTCTGCATTTTCCGCTCGAGGAGTCTTTCAGACACTCGTTTGGCACCAGTATTACTATTCTACATTTTCCGCTCGAGGAGTCTTTCAGACACTCGCTTGGCACCAGTATTACTATTCTGCAGTTTCCGCTCGAGGCGTCATTCAGACCCTCGCTTGGCACCCAGCATTCACTACCTCTATGTCTGATCGTACTGGTTAACTTATTCATGTACTTCTTGTTCGCATTTGTTATATCTTATGTCCGAACTGTCTTGCGAGTACTTTCATAGTACTCACCTGGCTTGTTGATTTGGCCAGATGTTGACGAAGGCGATCTCTTGGATGAAGAGTTTGATAGCGCGTCCGATGCCTAGAGGAGTCCCAGTCAGTCCTGCGCGATCCCGGATATTGTTCACTTGTATTGTTTACGCTTCCGCCACCCGCAATAAGTCTTCTCGAGCCTCACTCCGACGCTCGAAGAGCTGTAGTCTTCTGGAATCATATCACTCGCTTCGCGGTGATATTTCCACCACCGTTATTAGCGTGAGTTAGTAGTTTGCCACCCTATCCGCCGTATTGTTTTATCGGCGTGCATGTAATAAATTGTTGGGCAGTCTCTGCTCAACCTTGTATTATATTCAGTACTCCTGGTATTTTTCTTCTGTGACCAAGATATTGTCTACCAGTGAGAAGGAATTCTTCCTCGCTGGTCCGTAAAAGGGATTGGTCTCTCAATAATTATTTTATTGAAAATCCGGTCATGACAAGCTTGGTATCAGAGCCAGGCTGACTGTAGGAAGCCACTAGGTGCGATCGCTAATTGGTTATTAGCGTCTTTTGTGCTTTTTCAGCATTTTGCAATTGTAGCTATTTTCTGTTGGTCATCATAAATTTATGACATGACTACTCAGAATTTTTGCCTACTTTTGTAGATGGCTGGCAGCAGCTGTGAGAATCGAGTGTTCACCAACGTGCCCGAGGGGTTTGTCAAGCTCCTCGTGTCCATCACCAAGCTCGCGATCGGGCCAGCAGGTCGCCCGGAGTTCACACTCTATCAGCACAAGCTCAGTGACGACGTGTCTATGCACCAAGCCGTGGTGCAGTTCAAGGGAGGACGATCTGCTGCTCGCCACTTCCGTTTTGTGGGAAGGGCCATGCCTACGGAGAGGCATGCCATGCAGATGGCTGCCCGCGAGGCGATAGCTCGCCTTCGGGACATCCTTCCTACGATGAAGACTCGTCGCTACCGCTACCTCCCATGCCATGTGCCCTACACCAGCCACTATGCGTTCGCCTGCCATCGGGGAGAACGAGATGAAGCCATCGAGATGGTTGTGGAGTATCTCAAGGCTCTGGAGGAGTCTTTCGACAACCTCGTAGATGATCTTGTGGCTGCCCGCATGGACTTAGTCCGGGGCGGTCCTGCCAGCAGGAAGGAGCTTCTCCACACGGCGCCACCTCTGACATTCGTCTCGTCTTCAGCCTCGTATGCACCGGCCGTTTTGGCCATTGCTCGCCGTCTGCCTAACACTGAGGAGTTCGACCGAGTCATCGCTCCTACTCCAGTCAGGGCCGCACCGCCTGCCGCACGCGCTCTACCACCAGTCGCCCCTGCACCATCACCGCAGCGCAGCGTTACACGCCAGGAGCCAGCTAGGGAGGAGGTGGTGGTTGACTCTCCTGGACCGCTGAGCCTTGCCATCGGCAAGGGGAAGGAGATCTTCACCATCTCCGACTGAGAGCACCGAGTAGCCGCGTGTTATGTCTGCCTGTATGGTGTGCTATTTTATCTGTACGCTAGTTTGTATTGGTGTGTTTGCTGCCTTCCGGAGTAGTACGCTAGTTTTAATAACATGTCAGGATTGTGTACGCGCATCCTGAGTGCTGTATCATGTGTTTGCTTTTCGCATGTAAGTTTTATGTTAAGCACTTCTTCTCCATGAAAAACCATTTGTGTTCCTTTGAAAACCTTGAAGCCTTTTTTTTAATTGTTGCCTTTGCAAGAGTTTTCTTGTGCTACACAGTTTTTCTCATGGGCTTTGCAAATAATACCCCAGACTGGAAAAATGTCTCGCCCATGGACTCGCTCCATGCCCAATCAGCCAGAAGAGGTTTACGGGACACAGACCAGCAACAATTTCACTCAAGGTCAGTCCAGCCAACAAGACAGCGAAGCAGCACTGTCCCAAGTATGCCGTCTCTTCGAGCAAAGTCAGCAACAACACCAAGAGATGATGAACCATGTCATCAACATGGGAAACCACCGTGAACACTATCAACCACATTCCAAGTTATCTGAGTTACAGAAGACTCGCCCCTCAACTTTTGCTCACACCGATAGGCCGCTGGAAGCCAATGATTGGCTTCGTGAGATTGAAAGGAAACTGATTATTTCTCAGTGCTCAGATCATGAGAAGGTGCTTTATGCACCACACTACCTTACTGGAGCAGCCGCAGCATGGTGTGAAAACTTCCTACACATGCATCCCAGGGAACACAACATCACCTGGGAAGAGTTCAAGGAAGGTTTCCATGGGGCACACATCCCCAGGAGCATCCTAAAGATCAAGAAGAGAGTGTTTGATGACCTGAAGTAGAGAGGCATGTCAGTGACAGAGTACAATGGTCAGTTCACCCAGCTGTCTCGTTATGCCTACGACGAGCACATGACAGAAAGCAAGAAGATGGAAAAATTCCTGGACGGCCTGGCACCAACACTGAGATGCCAACTAATTGTGCACACCTTTCCGGATTTTAAGACGCTGGTGGACAAGGCCATCACCTTGGAGAATGAGCGCCGTAGTCTGGAAGATATCCGCAAGCGAAAGAGGGACAAGACGACTCTTGCCCGCAGCAACCGAGGCAAGACTGAGGTCCCGAGGACAGACGCAAGGAGATCCACGACTACTGAGCCAAGGCCCGTCAGACAGTTTCATGCCAGGGATAAGGAGTACACGTACCGTCCAGGGGTCACCTGCTATGTTTGTGGTCAACAAGGGAATTATGCTAAACAGTGCCCGAAGCCAAGAGACTCGGCACCCAAGCCGAACAATGGTGGAAACACTCCCGCCCCCAAGCGCAACAACTTCAACCCCAGCAACAACCACATGAAGGGTCACCTGAACCATGTGACCAGGGAAGAAGCGCAGAATGCCCCAGACATCGTGCTCGGTACGTTCCCTGTCAACACAGTACCTGCCACGGTTTTGTTTGATTCTGGAGCTTCCCATTCGTTCGTTTCGAAGAGTTTTGTTTCGCAACATGGTTTTCCGATACTTCCCTTGGAAAAATCTATGATCATCAAGTCCCCCGGAAACAAGCAAATCGCTCAGGGTTACTGCCAAGGAGTGGTCATTGAGTTCGAAGGACTGCAGTTCCACGCGAATCTCATCGTGTTAGAAAGTAAAGGACTGGATGTCATTTTAGGGATGGACTGGTTGACCACCAACAAAGGATTCATTGACTGTTTCAATCGGACCGTGATTCTCACTCACCATCACGGCAAGACAATAAGAGTTTCCGCTCAAGAAAGGCCACGATCACAGAAACCAAAGCTGAACAAAATGGAAATTGCAGAACTGAGAGAAGTTCCAGTGGTATGCGAGTTTCCTGATGTGTTCCCTGAAGAACTACCAGGCATGCCACCAGACCGAGAGATAGAATTCAGCATTGAACTAGCACCTGGCACCGCTCCCATCTATAAGAAGCCTTATAGAATGGCACCCTCAGAATTGGTGGAGTTGAAGAAGCAGATAAAGGAGTTGTTGGACAAAGGATTTATTCGAACCAGCTCCTCACCATGGGGTTCGCCTGTGTTGTTCGCCAAGAAAAAGGATGGGGACACTGAGACTGTGTATAGACTATCGAGCCCTCAATATGGTTACCATCAAAAACAAATATCCGATGCCACGGATAAATGATTTGTTTGACCAGATCGCCCAAGCTAAGGTATTTTCAAAGATTGATTTGAGATCGGGATACCATCAACTGAAGGTACGGACAGAGGATATCCCCAAGACAGCATTCACTTCCAGATATGGGTTATACGAGTTCACAGTGATGCCTTTTGGACTAATGAACGCCCCCGCATATTTCGTGCACCTCATGAACAAAGTGTTCATGAAATTCATGGACAAATTTGTGGTGGTATTCATTGACGATATTCTGGTTTACTCAAGGACACCCGAAGAGCATGCTGAGCACCTCAGAATTGTTTTGGGAGAATTGAGGAAGCATCAGCTGTACGCCAAGTTTAGCAAATGCGAATTTTGGCTAAGACAAGTTGGTTTCTTAGGCCATATACTGAACCAAGAAGGCGTGGCCGTAGACCCAGAAAAGGTCAAGGCCATACTGGACTGGAAGCCGCCCGCCAACGTCACAGACGTGCGGAGTTTCCTAGGAATGGCCGGATATTACAGGAGATTTATTGAAGGATTCTCCACTGTGGCGAAACCTATGACCCAGTTACTCAAGAAGGACAAGAAATTCGTATGGACGGAAGCGTGCGAGCAGAGCTTCCAAGAACTCCAGAAGAAGCTGACAACCGCACCGATCTTAACTGTACCAGACATACACAAAAGTTTTGAAGTGTATTGTGACGTGTCCCGAAAAGGTCTCGGATGTGTACTAATGCAGGAGGGCAAAGTTGTCGCATATGCCTCCAGGCAGCTGCGAAAACATGAGGAAAATTACCCAACACATGACTTGGAGCTAGCAGCAGTCATACATGCACTCAAGGAGTGGAGGCACTTTCTGTTGGGAAATCGCTGTGAGATATATACGGACCATAAGAGCCTCAAATATATTTTCACGCAGCCAGAGCTGAATTTACGCCAACGACGCTGGTTGGAACTGGTCAAGGACTATGATGTTGGTATTCACTACCACCCAGGGAAAGCAAATGTAGTAGCCGATGCCCTTAGTCGAAACCCAAGCCCGGACAATGATGGTCAGCAAGAGTTGAGGCCTGAGTTTCAGCGAGAATTCGCTAGGCTCAACATGATGTTAGTCTCTGAGGGCACCGTATCGAACCTGGAGATACAACCCACCCTGGTGGAACAAATTAAGAAGGCTCAACAGGGACATCCCAGCATCGAAGGCATAAAGAAGAAAATGAACCTTGGTAAGGCTTCAGAGTTCGTCATAGACAGTGAAGGAACATTGTGGTACGGAGACAGACTTTGCGTACCTAACATTGAGGAACTCAAGCAACAGATTTTGATGGAGAGCCACACCGCTCCATACTCGATCCATCCTGGAGGAACCAAAATGTACAAGGACATTCAGGAAAGATTTTGGTGGCACGGTATGAAAAGAGATATAGCCACATTCATTGCTTGTTGCGATTCATGTCAGCGCATCAAGGCCGAGCATCAAAAGCCAGCAGGGCTACTCCAGCCTAACAGGATACCAGAGTGGAAATGGGATGAAATAGGAATGGACTTCATTGTCGGATTACCCCGGTCACAACGCGGAAATGACGCCATATGGGTCATCACGGACCGACTAACCAAGGTTGCTCATTTCATTCCCGTGAAAACTACCTACTCCACACAAAGACTGGCAAAACATTATCTCTCCCGTATAGTTTGCTTGCACGGAGTCCCAAAGACTATAATATCAGACCGAGGCACCCAATTCGTCTCCAAATTTTGGGATCACCTACAACAAGCTCTGGGCACGCAACTAGCTTTCAGTACAGCATACCACCCTCAGACTGATGGACAAACAGAACGTGTAAACCAAATCCTAGAGGATATGCTGAGAGCCTGTGTGCTCACCTATGGATCCAGCTGGGAAGAGAGTCTGCCGTATGCCGAATTTGCTTACAACAACAGTTACCAAGCCAGCTTGCAAATGGCACCCTTTGAAGCGTTGTACGGACGAAGGTGTCGTACCCCACCGAACTGGTCAGAAACAGGTGACAGTCGTATCTTCGGCCCAGACATGCTTAAAGAGGCCGAGGAGAAAGTTAAGCAAATCAGGGACAGACTCAAGACAGCACAGAGCAGACAAAAGAGCTACTATGATCAGAAGCATCGTGAGGTCAGCTTTGAACCCGGTGACTCCGTATACCTCCGAGTATCTCCTATGAGGGGTCTGCAACGGTTCAAAATTAAGGGGAAGCTAGCCCCAAGATTTATTGGACCATTTTGTGTAAAGGCACGAAGAGGCACGGTAGCTTACCAACTAGACCTACCCAAGGAGCTGTCAGACGTCCATGATGTATTCCACGTCTCTCAATTGAGAAAATGTGTGAGTAACCCGGAGAAGCATGTACCTCATGAGAACATCGACATGCAACCAGATCTTACCTACAGAGAAAGGCCAGTAAAGATTTTAGAAGAGTCTGAACGGAGGACCCGTCAGAAGACGACAAAATTTTTCAGGGTTCAGTGGAGCAACCACTCTGAGGATGAAGCTACATGGGAAAGGGAGGATTTCCTTCGAGCAGAGTATCCATATCTATTTGAGGATCAGCAGAAAATCTTGAGGACGAGATTTTTCCTAAGGGGGTAGGTGTTGTGACACCCAAATTTTTATTTGGATTTTTCAAAAGATTTTATTTGACATGAGAGGAGTGATTTAAATTTTTCTTCAAGAGAACTCTCACTCTCAAATATTTTTCTTTATGGCAAAAGTTCTATTTGGACCCACCCAAGATCTGTCTTTGGTCTTGGAGGTTCTTGCTTTTCATTTGGACTCAAGACAAAATGTTTTTCATTTGGGGAAAATAACTTTTGAAAATCTTTTTGGAAATGCACTATGGCTTTTGGAAAACTCCTTTGCCACTTTCAACTTTTCTCTCTTACCTTGGTCTTAGTGCAAATCCTCTCTCCTAACCCTTCCCTCACCTTTGGATCATGATTTGCATCAAATCCAGCAAGTTGAACCTCCCCATGTGATTATTTCCATTTAAATTCTATTCAAATAAATTTCTGCCTTCTTTTCTAGCACTTGGAGATTTACAAAGGAACTCCACCTTCTGTCTTGATTTTTGGCCCCAAACTTCTTGCCCCTCCCAGTCCTTTGAACCCTCAACCAAGAACCATGAAGATCCACTAGTCTTCAGTTCAAATTTTTCAAACTACACTTGCTACAAGTTTGGACCAGATTTGCCAAATTTGGTGAAATTCATTCAAAACCTTCTCCAAAAATTCCAAGTAAAATCAGGCAGCCTCTGGGTGCATTGAGTGGTCACCTCACCAAGTTATAGCTCCAGAAAAATATATCTCATAGCCAAAACCTTCTGTCGAACACCTGCAGTGCACTGTCTATGTCAAGTTCAGAAAATTCAGAGATTCAGTCAGTGGCCTGCTGTCATTTTCTTCAGAGAAGGACGTCGATCTCGCCAGTGCCACCGCGTCGCCTTGCTCCTCGTCCCCTCCCCCTTGTTCCTGCACCGCACGAACGCCTGGCGCCTTGCGGGCGTCGGCGACGAGCATCAGAAGGTGCGCCGCCCCGTGACCGACGCCGCCGGCGGCTTTGCGGATGCCAGCGGGAGACACGGCGCCGACGACGCCACCCAGCGCCGCCCAAACTACCGGAGCCTGTCGCGTGGCCTTCCACTCCCCCGAATGTGCTGCCGCTCTCGTCGTGAACCGCAGGGCGCGGAGCGCGCTCTCTGCCGCCGTTGAGCCCGTGCGGTCACCTCACCGTGGACCGACGCCATTACGCCAAGAACGACCCCGTTGAGCTGTGAAACGACTCCAGTAACCTCCACTGATGCTGCCTGGCCACTCAAACCTCCTGCAAATCCACTGCTCCGCCGTAATCGCTCGCCGGAGATTCTCCGTTCACGGCCACCCCGTCAATCTGCCTATAAATAGAGGCCCCGAGCTTCAACTCGAGCACCCACCATCCCTGCACTCCCCCTAGAGCAAGCCTAGCCGCTGGAAGAGCCCCGAGGAGGTCTCCTTCCTCGACTCTGGCCCCCGTGACCCGCCACGGGATCCAGCCCGATTCACCCCCCGTGTGTGCTCCTCCGCCTCCATTCTCTTGCCAGTAGCTTCACCTTGCATCCCTCGTTCTGACCCGCGCCTCAATTTGTAGCTTGCAGGCCTCCACCGGAGTTCCCCATCCTCACCCGAGCCGCCGTCCGCCGGAGATAGTGTCGCCATCGACGTAGTGCTCCCCGTTGGACGAGTCCACCACCCACCGACGCGGAAGAAGACGCTGAAGCTCTTGGTACCCTCCGTTTCTCCTAACTCGCCGTGGTTCGACGCCGGCGTCCACCGCAGTCTTCGGGCACCGGCGAGCTTTTTAAACCTGACAGGTGGACCCCGCCTGTCAGCCTCTATTCTATTCTCCTTCGAACCGTTTTCTGTTGGCGCCTTCAGGCAAATACGTTTTCTCCTTTGCGCTTGCGCATTCCCAACCGAAGCGTTTTCTGTTTTCTCAGCTAAAACCCTGGAACTTTTCTGTTTCATTATAGATAAGTCCCTGGACAGAAACCTTTATAACTTTTTAATAAAAAGGTATTTTTGAGTGATTCTTTTTCTGACAATCTTAAAATTTTGTCTAGTTTTTTATGGGATTTATTTGAAATTTGTTTGGAAAAGTTTCTGTGCATGTGTTGGTTTTCACGTTAGTACCCGTTTCGTGATTGCCGTAGGTTCCGGGAGAGGTGACGGAGCCGCGAACTTCGCCGAACCAGGCAAGCATGTTTGAACATTTGATATGACAGGTGTTTTGCATGTTTGCGTGAAAGTTTGTGCGTGGCATATGAGTGTCGGTAAATACCTCGTTGCTGGTAAGGCAACTACCTGGTTGTTCCAAAGTTGCGATGATCTCTGATGAGAGATGGCCTAATCATGTGGTGACATGAAGGGCAGCAAGGTGGTACTATTGTAGCCTACCAGCCTTGCGGCATCCGACTTTCTCCGACGTTAACGTGGTTGGAGCCACGTTATCGTTCTTTTTCCGCATGTTCCAAAGTTGCGATGATCTCTGATACGAGATGGCCTAATCACGTGGTGACATGAAGGGCAGCAAGGTGGTACTATTGTAGCATACCAGCCTTGCGTCATCCGACTTTCTCCGACGTTAACGTGGTTGGAGCCGCGTTACCGTTCTTTCCCCCTTCCATGCTACCACATGTCTCATTGCCAGGATGCGGTTTAGTAAGTTGGTAACCTCTTTCCGTGTACACACCAAACAGAGAGGCCGGGATGATGGTACCTTGGCCCAGGATTAAAGCCAGTCATCCGGTCAGGGGGCATGGGTGTTTCCGGTTGGGACCGAGAGGGGGGGCACCCCCTTAAAGCGCGCGTATAGAAATTTGATCCCATGCTACGCGAGGTTGTAGCCTCCCCGTCTCAAGGTTTTTCTTGAACGATGCCGAGGGTGATCCCTGGCTTCGGATGGTTGAATTGGGTGTGTACTGGTTAGACGTGTTGCTTCCAAAACACCGTAGACGGAACTAGTCCCCGTGACTACCGAAATCCGTTGGCTGTGGTTAAGTACAAACTCTGTAGAGTCAATTCTTTCCAAATCATCGTATCCATGATCAAGTAATGAAAACATTATATCCATATCTATCCGCGTGGAAAACTTGTCCCCGGTGAACAAGCTCAAGTGGTAAATCCAGTTTTATCGTTATTCCTGTGGATGGACTAACTTTATTTTTGTCTCATGCTTGTGATAATTTATGTTCCCAAACTATTGTATTATTGAGCTACAATATAAGCCCTTTATGAGACGTCGCTCAGACGTCCGACTATGGCATGTTCTTACTTCTTACTTTAATTATAAGCCCTTTATGTGATGTCGCTCAGACGTCCGACTGTGGCATGCACTGTCTTTATTTTCTGTTACAAGCCCTTTATGTGGTGTCGCCTCGACGCCCGACTATGGCAATACTATTCTGCATTTTCCGCTCGAGGAGTCTTTCAGACACTCGTTTGGCACCAGTATTACTATTCTGCATTTTCCGCTAGAGGAGTCTTTCAGACACTCGTTTGGCACCAGTATTACTATTCTGCATTTTCCGCTCGAGGAGTCTTTCAGACACTCGCTTGGCACCAGTATTACTATTCTGCAGTTTCCGCTCGAGGCGTCATTCAGACCCTCGCTTGCCACCCAGCATTCACTACCTCTATGTCTGATCGTACTGGTTAACTTATTCATGTACTTCTTGTTCGCATTTGTTATATCTTATGTCCGAACTGTCTTGCGAGTACTTTCATAGTACCCACCCGGCTTGTTGATTTGGCCAGATGTTGACGAAGGCGATCTCTTGGATGAAGAGTTTGATAGCGCGTCCGATGCCTAGAGGAGTCCCAGTCAGTCCTGCGCGATCCCGGATATTGGTCAATTGTATTGTTTACGCTTCCGCCACCCGCAATAAGTCTTCTCGAGCCTCACTCCGACGCTCGAAGAGCTGTAGTCTTCTGGAATCATATCACTCGCTTCGCGGTGATATTTCCACCACCGTTATTATCGTGAGTTAGTAGTTTGCCACCCTATCCGCCGTATTGTTTTATCGGCGTGCATGTAATAAATTGTTGGGCAGTCTCTGCTCAACCTTGTATTATATTCAGTACTCCTGGTATTTTTCTTCTGTGACCAAGATATTGTCTACCAGTGAGAAGGAATTCTTCCTCGCTGGTCCGTAAAAGGGATTGGTCTCTCAATAATTATTTTATTGAAAAACCGGTCGTGACAGGTTATGAGGCTATGGTTCGCCATCAGTTTATTGAGAGGAATGAACAACCTCTCCAGTACCGACTAATGTTTGACAGGCGCCGCATTTTCCATGTTGCTCTCCCTGCTCCTACTTTCTTTTACTTTCAGACAAAAGGGAGATATATTATAACCATGGAGGAGGCGAACGAGTATAAGAGGAGGACGGAGGCAGCTCGCCTCCAAGCGGCAGCTCATGAGGCAATAGCTGCTGCATCTCATTACGACCCCAGCTACAACTTTGGATATCCGCCAGGCCAGCCATGGCCCTAGACCAACTTAGGCCAAAAGCCTAAGCTTGGGGGAGTACGTATTTCTCACAGACATTACATTCATGTTCACACACTCATGCTAGTTGTCGGTGCTCATACTTTTTCACTGTAATATCCATGCTAGTTTATTTTCTTTTCTCACCCTTTTCTTGTGTGTTTGAAAAACCTTAAGAAAAACAACAAAAATTAGTTGTAGCTTCTAGCTAGTTTACTTTCCATGCTTTAGTAGTAGTAATAAAAAAGAAAACCCAAAAAGATTTATCGTTCTTCTTTTGCTTGTTGGGAGCTTTCCCGTGTAAATAGTTTTATTTCTTTTCTTTTCTTTGGGGGTCGAGAGGGGAAGACCATAATGAAAATGTTGAAGTGGCTCTTATATGCATTATTGTTGATTTAACCAAGAGCCCGTATTATCTTGTCTTCTCCTTTGTATTGAATGCTTGCAGATTTCAACTTAGTCCAATGCACGTGCACTATTATTATTATCCACATCGTTCAGTCGTGCAAGTTAAAGGCAATAATAATGATATATGATGGACTGATTGAGATGAGAGAAGCTGGTATGAACTCGACCTCTCTTGTTTTTGTAAATATGATTAGTTCATCATTCCTGATTCAGCCTATTATGAATGAAACATGTTTGCAATGACAATTAGATATTATAGTTGCTTATGCCATGCTTAATTTGCTAGGAGTTTATAATGGTTTAGCTTGCGTGCCAACATGCTATTAAAATGGTTGTCATGTGGTATGATAGGTTGGTATCCTCCTTTGAATGATTCGAGTGGCTCGACTTGGCACATGTTCACACGTGTAGTTGAAACAAAATCAACATAGCCTTCACGATATTTATGTTCATGGTGGATTATATCCTACTCATGCTTGCACTCAATGTTTATTAATTTTAATGCATGTCCATGACTGTTGTCGCTCTCTAGTTGGTCGCTTCTCAGTCTTTTTCTAGCCTTCACTTGTACTAAGCGGGAATACTGCTTGTGCATCCACTTCCATAAACCCCAAAGTTATTCCATATGAGTCCACTATACCTTCCTATATGCGGTATCTACCTGCCGTTCCAAGTAAATTTGTATGTGCCAAACTCTAAACCTCCAAATGAAATTCTGTTTTGCATGCTCGAATAGCTCATGTATCAACTAGGGTTGTCTGTATCTTCCATGCTAGGCGGGTTATTCTCAAGAGGAGTGGACTTCGCTCCTCACTCACGAGAAAATTGCTGGTCACCGGGATGACCAGTCCCATGCTCTAAGCAAATCAAATCAAAATAATTGCAAACAAAACTCCCCCGGGACTATTGTTAGTTGGAGGCACCCGTTGTTTCGTGCAAGCCATGGATTGATGCTTGTTGGTGGAGGGGGAGTATAAACTTTACCATTCTGTTTGGGAACCGCCTATAATGTGTGTAGCATGGAAGATATCGAGATCTCTCGGTTGTTATGTTGACAATGAAAGTATGCCGCTCAAAATATTGTTCATCTCTATTTCAAAATCGAGCTCTGGCACCTCTACAAATCCCTGCTTTCCTCTGCGAAGGGCCTATCAATTTACTTTTATGTTGAGTCATCATCCTCTTATTAAAAAGCACCAGCTGGAGAGCACCGCTGTCATTTGCATCCATTACTATTAATTTATATTGGGTATGACTGGATCTCTTTTACCATGAATTACAATGTTTAGTCAGTCCTTGATCTTCAGAGGTGCTCTGCATTTATGTTTTGTGGTCTCAGAAAGGGCTAGCGAGATACCATCTTGTTATATCATATTATGATTGTTTTGAGAAAGTGTTGTCATCCGAGATTTATTATTATTGCTCGCTAGTTGATTATGCCATTGATATGAGTAAACATGAGATCTAAATTTTATTGTGAATATGGATAGCTCATAATCTTTGCTGAAAACTTGAATGCTGGCTTTACATATTTACAACAACAAGAGCAAACATAGTTTGTAAAAGTTTTTCTTTATCACTTTCAGTTTGTCAACTGAATTGCTTGAGGACAAGCAAAGGTTTAAGCTTGGGGGAGTTGATACGTCTCCGTCGTATCTACTTTTCCAAACACTTTTGCCCTTGTTTTGGACTCTAACTTGCATGATTGGAATGGAACTAACCCAGACTGACGCTGTTTCAGCAGAATTGCCATGATGTTATTTTTGTGCAGAAATAAAAGTTCTCGGAATGACCTGAAACTTCACGGAGAATATTTTTGGAATTAATAAAAAATACTGGCGAAAGAATCAAGGCCAGGGGGCCCACACCCTGTCCACCAGGGTGGGGGGTGCGCCTACCCCCTGGGCGTGCCCCCTGCCTCGCGGCCCCCTGGTGCTCCACCGACCTCAACTCCAACTCTATATATTCACGTTCAGGGAGAAAAAAATCAGAGAGAAGGATTCATTGCGTTTTACGATACGGAGCCGCCGCCAAGCCCTAATCTCTCTCGGGAGGGCTGATCTGGAGTCCGTTCGGGGCTCAAGAGAGGGGAATCCGTCGCCATCGTCATCATCAACCTTCCTCCATCACCAAATTCATGATGCTCACCGCCGTGCGTGAGTAATTCCATCGTAGGCTTGCTGGACGGTGATGGGCCGGATGAGATTTACCATGTAATCGAGTTAGTTTTGTTAGGGTTTGATCCCTAGTATCCACTATGTTCTGAGATTGATGTTGCTATGACTTTGCTATGCTTAATGCTTGTCACTAGGGCCCGAGTGCCATGATTTCAGATCTGAACCTATTATGTTTTCATGAATATATGTGAGTTCTTGATCCTATCTTGCAAGTCTATAGTCACCTATTATGTGTTATGATCCATTAACCCCGAAGCGACAATAATCGGGATACTTACCGGTGATGACCGTAGTTTGAGGAGTTCATGTATTCACTAAGTGTTAATGCTTTGGTCCGGTACTCTATTAAAAGGAGGCCTTAATATCCTTTAGTTTCCAATAGGACCCCGCTGCCACGGGAGGGTAGGACAAAAGATGTCATGCAAGTTCTTTTCCATAAGCACGTATGACTATATTCGGAATACATGCCTACATTACGTTGATGAATTGGAGCTAGTTCTGTGTCACCCTATGTTATAACTATTGCATGAGGAATCGCATTCGGCATAATTCTCCATCACCGATCCAATGCCTACGAGCTTTTCACATATTGCTCTTTGCTTAGTTACTTTTCCGTTGCCACTGTTACAATTACTACAAAACTATCACTGTTACTTTTGCCACAGTTACCGTTACTTCCATACTACTTTGCTACTGAATACTTTGCTGCAGATACTAAGTTATCCAGGTGTGGTTGAATTGACAACTCAACTGCTAATACTTGAGAATATTCTTTAGCTCCCCTTGTGTCGAATCAATAAATTTGGGTTGAATACTCTACCCTCGAAAACTGTTGCGATCCCCTATACTCGTGGGTTATCAACTATCTGCGGCCACTAGGCCCATTATGGGAGAGCCGGAGGAAGTAGTGTCCCTGGCAACCATCACGAAGCCGGACCCTTCTCCGGACACTGGCTCCGAACCCACGGAGTCAGCATCGTGCGAGTTCGGCCAAGGAGTTTCCCCCCTGCCGTACTCCACGAACTCCCTTTTCCCTGGCCAAACCTCGCCTTTAAGCGAGGCTCTGGACTTAATGCGATCTCTTGTCATTACAGAGGAACAATATCCGAACTACGCCCAGCCCGAACTAGGGGCTAAGAGCAGGGAATTTTAAGTCCCACCCACCACCCACTTTATAGCCACTGTCGAGGACTTAACCGACATGCTCGATTACGACTCCGAAGACATCGACGGTATGGATGACGATGCCGGAGAAGAGCAGGCCCAAAACCCGCCGTTTACCGGACGCTGGACGGCCACCTCTTCGTATGACGTGTACATGGTGGACACACCCAAAGATGGTAATGGCGACGATAAAGAAGATCCAGTCGAGGATAAACCTCCTGGGACACAGCCAAAGCGCCGACGTCAGTGGCACCGTTCTAAATCACACCGTGGAAAAGACAGCAATACCGGCACAAGAGACAACAACACTCTGGATGATGCCGAAGACAAAGAAAACCCCGTCGAGCCAACTTTCGAACAGGACGACCAGGAAGATGGGCAAGTTAGCCCTGACGAATAGGCCGTAAACGAAGACTCGGAGGACAGTAATTACCTCCCACTTTCCGAGGACGAGGTGAGCCTCGGTAACGAAGACTTTATCGTACCTAAGGAACCTCTCGAGCAGGAGCGCTTTAAGCGCCGGCTAATTTCCACTGCAAGGAGCCTGAGAAAGAAGCAGCAACAGCTTCAAGCTGATCAAGATCTTCTCAACGATAGGTGCACTAATGCCCTGGCAGCAGAGGAATACAACCTCGAGCGCCCAACCAAAAGTTACCCGAAGCGTAAGCTGCTACCCCAATTTGACGACGAGGCCCCCGAGCCCACGCCATTAGCACGTAATGCGGCTGACCGACCACCTCGTGGCCAGGACAAAATGGCAACTCAAGCCGAACACCAGCCCATACTACCTCACCGTAAAGGTAGAGATATAACAGCTCAAGGACATGCATATGACCTGCGGCAAGGCCTGGATAGTAGAGCAGGTCAGACCAGATCGATCTATGGATCGCGGGGGCGTGCCCCGACGCGCGACGACGGCTATCTAGCCGCACGTGACAAGCATAATCACGCCCGGGCCGAAAACCACAGACGAACTCAATCCGAGCTACGTCGCGACCTGGCCCGATATAGAGGCGCCGCACACCCCCTCTGCTTCACCGATGAAGTAATGGAGCATGAATTCCCAGAAGGGTTCAAACCTATGCATATCAAATCATATGATGGAACAACCGACCCCGCAGTGTGGATTGAAGACTTCCTTCTCCATATCCACATGGCCTGTGGCGATGATCTACATGCCATCAAATACCTCCCACTAAAATTAAAGGGACCAGCCAGGCATTGGCTAAATAGCCTCCCTGAAAACTCTATTGGCAACTGCGAAGACCTGGAGGACGCCTTTCGCGACAACTTCCAAGGTACATATGTCCGGCCTCCGGACGCCGATGACCTCAGTCACATCATCCAACAGCCCGGAGAGTCAGCCAGGAAGCTCTAGACTAGGTTCTTAATTAAAAAGAACCAAATCGTCGACTGTCCTGACGCCGAAGCCCTAGCGGCCTTTAAACATAGCGTCCGAGATGAATGTCTGGCCCGTCACCTCGGCCAAGAAAAGCCAAAGTCTATGGCAGCTCTTACCGCACTGATGACCCACTTCTGCGCGGGAGAAGATAGCTGGCTGGCTCGACGAAACAATATCACCAGCGATCCTGGCACCTCTGAGGCCAGGGACGGCAATGGCAAGCCTCGACGCAATAAAAACAAGCGTCTAAACAACAATGTAGGAACCCAAGACACGACGGTCAACGCCGGATTCAGTGGTTCCAAACCCGGTCAATGGAAGAAGCCATTCAAGGCAAACAAAGATGGTCCATCCAGTTTAGACAAGATACTGGATCAGCCCTGTCAAATTCATGGCAGCCCTGACAAACCCGCCAACCATACCAACAGAAATTGTTGGGTTTTCAAACAAGCAGGCAAGCTCAACACCAAACACAAAGGGAAGGGGCCGCCTAATGATAGGGAAGACGAGGAGACTCGCCAGCCAAACACCGGGGGTCAAAAGCAATTTCCCCCCGAAGTAAGAACAGTAAACATGATATATGTGACACACATCCCTCAAAGGGAGCGCCAGCACGCACTACGGGACGACTATGCTATAGAGCCGGTCGCCCCAAAATTTAACCTATGGGCGGCCTGCCCGATCACTTTTGATCACAGGGAGCACCCAACCAGTATCCGTCATGGAGGTTCGGCAGCTCTGGTCCTCGACCCAATTATTGACGGGTTCCATCTTATGAGAGTCCTTATGGACGCCGGCAGTAGCCTTAATCTACTCTAACAAGACACTGTCCGCAAGATGGGCATTAATCCTTCGAGAATCAGGCCCACCACAACTACCTTCAAGGGAGTAGTACCTGGCGTAGAAGCCCACTGCATGGGCTCAATTACATTGGAAGTAGTCTTCGGTTCGCCGAACAACTTTCGAAGCAAAGACTTGATCTTCGATATTGTCCCATTCCGCAGTGGCTATCATGCACTGCTCGGACGGACCGCTTTTGCTTATTTTTCATGCGGTCCCACACTACGCTTCTGTAAAGCTTAAGATGCCTGGTCCACGAGGCGTCATTAGGATAGACGAAAAGACGGAACGCTCCCTCCGTACAGAGGAGCATACTACAGCTATTGCAGCCGAAGTACAAAGCAGCCACATTAAGCCGTGTATCTCATCGGCCATTAAGCCGCCGGCCTTTACTACATAGGACCGGTCAATTTCAGAGCTGGATTAGCAATTTGGCCTCCGTCATTCGCCTCATATACTCGCAAAGTTTGTATCGCGCATACATCATTATGCACTTAAAATACCTTGGTCATCAGCGGAGGCACAATATAGACAGGCTTACAATGTGGTTCGCATTCCTATAGCCTTCTTCTTTTTTTCTAACTATTTTTTATTTTTTACTACAGGTGAATCAAAACCTGTTCATCCTACGGACTTACAAGGACTCTTTTTGAGTTCGGCTTTGTATAAATAACCAACGGCTATTCCTATTAAGGAAGCTTTTAGTGAAGGCAAAGGCAGCACAGACGTGCGACAGGAGGTCCAAATAATTTTTTGTAGACCACACACTTTATTTCAAACCTGTAAAGTGCCTTTTTCCCCAGCCTTCGACCCCTTGCATGTCAAATAGCCTGGGTAGGGGTGGTGTAATCTGTATAATTGCGTTTGACAAATAAATCAGATTCCAGTGAACATAAATCCGTATTCAGTATTTGCTTTTTCGAGAACTGAATTTTGCTTCTCCGGTTGTTTGACACGCGCACCTCGGCTCAAATCGCCACGGGCTCGATACGGCAACATATGTGTTGCCGAAAAGTTCGAACAACTTTATAGCATAATTCGGCGTCACGAGTTTGGCCTTATATGCATCAGCTCCGAATCATGTCTTTGATCAATAGTTGGGTTGCCCGGCTCCTGTGCTTACTACCTTACGTTCCGTCCTATCGGCTAGGGTAGTAAAGGGAGAACTACTGCGACTGTGTTCCCGGTTCACCTGGTTAAGCACCTCAGTAGAGAAAGCCGAAAGCTGACTGTTGATACGTCTCCGTCGTATCTATAATTTTTGATTGTTCCATGCCAATATTATACAACTTTCATATACTTTTGGCAACTTTTTATATTATTTTTGGGACAAACATATTCTTTATTGATCCAGTGCCCAGTTCCTGTTTGTTGCATGCTTTTGTTTCGTAGAATATCCATATCAAACAGAGTCCAAACGGGATAAAAACGGACGGAGATTATTTTTGGAATGTTTGGAAAATTCCGGAAGAAGAATCAACGCGAGACGGTGCCCGAGGGGGGCACGAGGCAGGGGGTCGCGCCTGCCCCCCTCGTGGGCCCCCGTAAGGCAGTTGCTGCTCTACTTTGGACGCAAGAAAACTAATCTTCGGAGAAAAATCTGGGCGAAGGTTTCAATCCAATCGGAGTTACGGATCTTCATATATATATATGAAACGGTGAAAGGGTAGCAGACGAGAGTGCAGAAACAGAGAGAGACAGAGAGACAGATCCAATCTCGGAGGGGCTCTCGCCCCTCCCACGCCATGGAGACCATGGACCAGAGGGGAAACCCTTCTCCCATCTAGGCAGAAGGTCAAGGAAGAAGAAGAAGAAGGAGGGGGGCTCTCTCCCCCTCGCTTCCGGTGGCGCCGGAGTGCCACCGGGGGCCATCATCATCACCGCGATCTACACCAACACCTCCGTCATCTTCACCAACATCATCATCACCTTCCCCCTCTATCTACAGCGGTCCACTCTCCCGCAACCTGCTGTACCCTCTACTTGAACATGGTGCTTTATGCTTCATATTATTATCCAATGATGTGTTTCCATCTTATGATGTGTGAGTAGATTTTCGTTGTCCTATCGGTGGTTGATGAATTTCTATGGTTGATTTAATTTGCTTGTGGTTATGTTGCTGTGCTTTGGTGCCCATCATATGAGCGCGCGCGTTGATCACACCATAGGGTTAGTTGTATGTTGATAGGACTTTGTATTGGAGGGCAAGAGTGATAGAAGCTTCAACCTAGCATAGAAATTGATGCATACGGGATTGAAGGGGGACCAATATATCTTAATGCTATGGTTGGGTTTTACCTTAATGAACGTTAGTAGTTGCGGATGCTTTCTAATAGTTCCAATCATAAGTGCAGATAATTCCAAGTCAGGAATGACATGCTAGCAGTGGCCTCTCCCACATAAAACTTGCTATCGGTCTAGTAAAGTAGTCAATTGCTTAGGGACAATTTCGCAACTCCTACCACCGCTTTTCCACACTCGCTATACTAACTTTATTGCTTCTTTACTTAAAACAACCCCTAGTTTTTATTTACGTGCTCTTTATATTCTTGCAAACCTATCCCACAACGCCTACAAAGTACTTCTAGTTTCATACTTGTTCTAGGTAAAGCGAACGTCAAGCGTGCGTAGAGTTGTATCGGTGGTCGATAGAACTTGAGGGAATATTTTTTCTACCTTTAGCTCCTCGTTGGGTTCGACACTCTTACTTATCGAAAGAGGCTACAATTGATCCCCTATACTTGTGGGTTATCAAGATCTTTTTCTGGCGCCGTTGCCGGGGAGCAATAGCGTGGGGTGAATATTCTCGTGTGTGCTTGTTTGCTTTATCACTAAGTAATTTTTATTTGCTGTTCTTAGTTGTTCTTTATCATTAGTTATGGATATGGAACACGAAATACCAAAAAAATTAGGTGTACTTGCTACTCTTGGAGATGGGGAACCTCGTAAAACCCTCGATGATCATTATGTGAAAAATATTATGTACTACTTTGATAATCCTGAGAAAACCTCATTCAATTATGTAATAGGAGACACGTTGGACCTACGTGAATACTTTAGGGATTATTGCTTGACTCAAAAAGGGAAACTATTATGGGATTAAATTTATATGTTGAAATGGTATGCTCGGCAAGTATGCTTGAGATATGATTATACTTGTTGATCTAGGATGAAGGCTCCACACCTTCCCTTTTCATGCAAATTTAATGATAATAAAACCTTAGCTTCTTATGCTAATGGTATATATGATTACTATGATGTGGAACAAATAGAAGAATTCGTTGCTTTTATGGGTGCTTATGAAATTGAATCTATGTTCAAAGAGTTTGAAAATCTTTATGATGCTGTTTATAGACCTGAAAATTCAGCTATCCTTAAATATTGCTATGCCAATTATGAATTCAATTCCGATATTGATGCATTTATTGAGAAAGTCTCCGCTGTCCAAGAAGAGACTAATATTTTTCAGGAGCCTATGGAAGAAGAAATTGATGAAACTGTGAGCTCATTAGATGAAAAAGATGACGAGGAGAGCGAAGAACAAAAGGAGGAAGAGCAGATTAGCTACCCGTGCCCACCTTCTAATGAGAGTAACTCTTCAACTCATACATTGTTTAATTTCCCTTCATGCTTACCGAAGGATGATTGCTATGATGATTGTTATGATCCCGTTGATTCTTTTGAAATATCCCTTTTTGATGATGCTTGCTATGCTTGTGGCCATGATGCCAATATGAATGATGCTTATGGAGATGAACTTGCTATAGTTCCTTATGTTAAACATGAAATTGTTGCTATTGCACCCACACATGATAGTCCTATTATCTTTTTGAATTCTCCAAACTACACTATATTGGAGAAGTTTGCTTTTATTAAGGATTATATTGATGGGTTGCATTTTACCGTTGCACATGATGATTTTGATGAATATAATATGCATGTGCTTGCTGCTCCTACTTGCAATTATTATGAGAGAGGAACTACATCTCCACCTCTCTATGTTTCCAATACGATAAAATTGCAAGAAACTGTTTATACTATGCATTGGCCTTTACTATACGTGCATGAATTGTTCTTTTATGACATGCCGATGCATAGGAAGAGAGTTAGACTTCGTCATTTCTTGATATATGTTGCTTTGTGCTCACTATTAAATGCCAAATCATTGCAAATGAAAATTGGCTTTGATATACCTTGGGATATGGGTGGATTCACTACTTGAGCACTATATGCCTAGCTTAATGGCTTTAAAGAAAGCGCTGCCAGGGAGACAACCCGGAAGTTTTAGAGAGTCATTTATTTCTGTTGAGTGCTTTCGTATAGTTTAAAAACAAAAAATAAAGAGGGGAACCCAAAACTTTTCAAAAAGAAAAGTGAAAGTGAGATAGACAAGCATTGTGAAAGTGGGGACGTCCTTGAACTTTGTTCATTCCCATGGAAACTTTGTGAATCTTGATTACAGAAACTTTTCAACAAAATAATTATCCCCTTGTACAATTCCATTTATTATAAAAATAATGTGCCAAGGTTTGCCTTTAGGATGTTTACAATGCTTGTTGGTTTGTGCGGTGCAGGACAGAAACTTTGGCTGTAGTGCGCAATTTTACATTTTTTTACTGGAACGTCAAATGGTTCTGAAATTTTTTGCACTGTCTTTCTATACAAATTTTTTATTTTTCCTAATTTTGGTAGAATTTTTCAAGTAGCAGAAGTATGGTGAATGTTCAGATTATTACAGACTGTTCTGTTTTAGACAGATTCTGTTTTTGATGCATGGTTTACTTGTTTTGATGAAACTATCAATTTCTATAAGTGGATTCAGCCATGGAAAAGTTATATTACAGTAGACATACTGCAAAAACAAAATATGAATTGGTTTGCAACAGTACTTAGAGTAGTGATTTGCTTTATTATACTAACGGATCTTACCGAGTTTTCTGTTGAAGTTTTGTGTGGATGAAGTGTTCGATGATCGAGAAGGTCTCGATGTGAGAAGAAGGAAGAGAGGCAAGAGCTCAAGCTTGGGGATGCCCGAGGCACCCCAAGTAAATATTCAAGGAGACTCAAGCGTCTAAGCTTGGGGATGCCCCGTAAGGCATCCCATCTTTCTTCAACAAGTATCGGTATGTTTTCGGATTCGTTTCGTTCATGTGATATGTGCAAATCTTGGAGCGTCTTTTGCATTTAGTTTTCACTTTTCTTTTATGCACCATGCTGGTATGAGATAGTCCTTGGTTGATTTATAGAATGCTCTTTGCACTTAACTTATATCTTTTGAGTATGGCTTTATAGAATGCTTCATGTGCTTCACTTATATCATTTGAAGTTTGGATTGTCTGCTTCTCTTTACATAGAAAACCGCCTTTTGTAGAATTCTCTTTTGCTTCACTTATATTTGTTAGAGCGTGGGCATATCTTTTGTAGAAAGAATTAAACTCTCTTGCTTCACTTATATCTATTTAGAGAGATGACAGGAACTCGTCATTCACATGGTTAGTCATAAAATCCTACATAAAACTTGTAGATCACTGAATATGATATGTTTGATTCCTTGCAATAGTTTTGCGATATAAAGGTAGTGATATTAGAGTCGTGCTAGTTGAGTAATTGTGAAATTGAGAAATACTTGTGTTGAGGTTTGCAAGTCCCGTAGCATGCACGTATGGTGAACCGTTATGTAACGAAGTCGGAGCATGAGGTGTTCTTTGATTGCTTTCCTTATGAGTGGCGGTCGGGGACGAGCGATGGTCTTCTCCTACCAATCTATCCCCCTAGGGGCATGCATAGTAGTACTTTGCTTCGAGGACTAATAAACTTTTACAATAAGTATATGAGTTCTTTATGACTAATGTGAGTCCATGGATTATACGCACTCTCACCCTTCCATCATTGCTAGCCTCTTCGGTACCGTGCATTGCCCTTTCTCACCTCGAGAGTTGGTGCAAACTTCGCCGGTGCATCCAAACCCCGTGATACGATACGCTCTATCACACATAAACCTCCTTATATCTTCCTCAAAACAGCCACCATACCTACCTATTATGGCATTTCCATAGCCATTCCGAGATATATTGCCATGCAACTTCCATCATCATCATATACATGACTTGAGCATTTATTGTCATATTGCTTTGCATGATAGTAAGATAGCTAGCATGATGTTTTCATGGCTTGTCCATTTTTTGATGTCATTGCTACGCTAGATCATTGCACATCCCGGTACACCGCCGGAGGCATTCATATAGAGTCATATCTTTGTTCTAGACATCGAGTTGTAATATTGAGTTGGAAGTAAATAAAAGTGTGATGCTCATCATTATTAGAACATTGTCCCATGTGAGGTTTTCAAAATAAAAGAGGCCAAAGAAGCCCAAATAAAAAAAGAGGCCAAAGAAGCCCACAAAAAAAGAAAAAAGGAAAAAAAAGAGAAAACATAAAAAATGATGAGAGAAAAAGAGAGAAGGGGCAATGTTACTATCCTTTTACGACACTTGTGCTTCAATTTAGCACCATGTTCTTCATATAGAGAGTTTCTTGAGTTATCACTTTCATATACTAGTGGGCATTTTCATTATATATAGAACTTGGCTTGTATATTCCGATGATGGGCTTCCTCAAATGCCCGAGGTCTTCATGAGCAAGCAAGTTGGATGCACACCCACTTAGTTTCCAGTTTGAACTTTCATACACTTATAGCTCTTAGTGCATCCGTTGCATGGCAATCCCTACTCCTCACATTGACATCAATTGATGGCCATCTTCATAGCCCGTTGATTAGCCGCGTCGATGAGAGACTTTATCCTTTTTTGTCTTCTCCACACAACCTCCGTCATCATATGCTATTCCACCTATAGTACTATATCCATGGCTTGCGCTCATGTATTGCGTGAGGGTTGAAAAGGCTGAAGCGCATTAAAAAGTATGAACCAATTGCTCGGCTTGTCATCGGGGTTATGCATGATTTGAATGCTTTGTGTGGTGAAGATGGAGCATAGCCATAATATATGATTTTGTAGGGATGAGCTTTCTTTGGCTATGTTATTTCGATAAGACATAATTGCTTGGTTGGTATGCTTGAAGTATTATTGTCTTCACGTCAAATGATAGACTATTGCTTTGAATCACTCGTGTCTTAATATTCATGCCATGATTAGATTACATGATCAAGATTATGCTAGGTAGCATTCCACATCAAAAATTATCTTTTTTTATCATTTACCTACTCGAGGACGAGCAGGAATTAAGCTTGGGGATGCTGATACGTCTCCGTCGTATCTATAATTTTTGATTGTTCCATGCCAATATTCTACAACTTTCATATACTTTTGGCAACTTTTTATATTATTTTTGGGACTAACATATTGATCCAGTGCCCAGTGCCAGTTCCTGTTTGTTGCATGTTTTTGTTTCGCAGAATATCCATATCAAACGGAGTCCAAACGGGATAAAAACGGACGGAGATTATTTTTGGAATATTTGGAAAATTCCGGAAGAAGAATGAACGCGAGACGGTGCCCGAGGGGGGCACGAGGCAGGGGGCGCGCCTGCCCCCCTGGTCGCGCCTACCCCCCTCGTGGGCCCCCCGTAAGGCGGTTGCTGCTCTACTTTGGACGCAAGAAAACTAATCTTCGGAGAAAAATCTGGGCGAAGGTTTCAATCCAATCGGAGTTACGGATCTCCATGTATATACGAAACGGTGAAAGGGCAGCAGACGAGAGCGCAGAAACAGAGAGAGACAGAGAGACAGATCCAATCTCGGAGGGGCTCTCGCCCCTCCCACGCCATGGAGACCATGGACCAGAGGGGAAACCCTTCTCCCATCTAGGGAGAAGGTCAAGGAAGATAAGAAGAAGAAGGAGGAGGGGGGCTCTCTCCCCCTCGCTTCCGGTGGTGCAAGAGTGCCACCAGGGGCCATCATCATCACCGCGATCTACACCAACACCTCCGTCATCTTCACCAACATCATAATCACCTTCCCCCCTCTATCTACAGCGGTCCACTCCCCCGCAAGCCGCTGTACCCTCTACTTGAACATGGTGCTTTATGCTTCATATTATTATCCAATGATGTGTTGCCATCTTATGATGTCTGAGTAGATTTTTGTTGTCCTATCGGTGATTGATGAATTGCTATGATTGATTTAATTTGCTTGTGGTTATGTTGATGTCCTTTGGTGCCCATCATATGAGCGCGTGCGTGGACACACCATAGGGTTAGTTGTATGTTGATAGGACTTTGTATTGGAGGGCAAGAGTGACAGAAGCTTCAACCTAGCATAGAAATTGATGCATACGGGATTGAAGGGGGGCCAATATATCTTAATGCTATGGTTGGGTTTTACCTTAATGAACGTTAGTAGTTGCGGATGCTTGCTAATATTTCCAATCATAAGTGCAGAGAATTCCAAGTCAGGGATGACATGCTAGCAGTGGCCTCTCCCACATAAAACTTGCTATCGGTCTAGTAAAGTAGTCAATTGCTTAGGGACAATTTCGCAACTCGTACCACCACTTTTCCACACTCGCTATACTAACTTTATTGCTTCTTTACTTAAAACAGCCCCTAGTTTTTATTTACGTGCTCTTTATATTCTTGCAAACCTATCCCACAACACCTGCAAAGTACTTCTAGTTTCATACTTGTTCTAGGTAAAGCGAACGTCAAACGTGCGTAGAGTTGTATCGGTGGTTGATAGAACTTGAGGGAATATTTGTTCTACCTTTAGCTCCTCGTTGGGTTCGACACTCTTACTTATCGAAAGAGGCTACAATTGATCCCCTATACTTGTGGGTTATCAACTGTCATGATGCGGCGAGAGCTGGTCAACCACTCGTTGACTTATCAGAATGTTTTGCGATTTCTTATGTATTACACGAAGGACCGTTCTTCCGGTCACCTATGTAGCGTAGCCATATTCGGATAACCGCGTACATACAAGGGGCTATATCGTAGACCTGCCGTCAAACTCCTATGGCTAAGTGAAGTTGTTAAAGCCCTATAGTCCGATTGCCTAGTTCGCCGCACTGACACCTCCTTCACGGACCAAGACGTTGGGTCAAGCGTGGTCAGTTGCTATTCCGAACACCCCCGCATTATATGCGAGGGGGCTGAAGCCGACAACTGGCAAACTTTCAGATTATAAAAAAACGGCCGCACAGGAGGAAATGCCTTTCAGGCAACATGCATAAATATAACACAGCCTTAATATATCATAATATTGTTATCCCACTACTGATACACTCACTCGAACATAATATCTTTCGAGCATTGACCCTCTATCAAGCGGCCGCCCTCTAGGACATCCTCAAACTATTGCTCCGGCGCGCGATGGTCCTTGCCCTCGGGTGGACTGTTTGCTGCCACATCGGTGGCCTTCATTTTTGCCCAGTACGTCTTGATGCGGGCAAAGGCCATCCGTGCACCTTCAATGCACGCCGGCCGCTTAACAGCGTCGATACGCGGCACTGCATCAACAAGCCGCTGCACCAAACCGAAATAACTGTTCGGAATTGGCTCAGTTGGCCACAGCCGGACCACGACTTCCTCCATGGCAGCTCCGGGCACCTTGTGGAGCTTGGCCCACTGGGCCATCTGTTCGTTCAGCAACGGCAGACGCTTTGGCCCGTCGAACTGTGACCAGAAAAGCTTCTCCACTGCATGCCCGTCTTGCGCTTGGTAAAACTGCGCCACATCGGCGACACTCTTCGGCACGTCCAAGAATGAGTCTGGAGAACCCCACATTTGATTCAGCGGGGCATACTTCGGATCCCGATTTTAGTCTGTAAAAGAAAGGGCTTACCAGCCGCTATCTCCCCAGCTTGCCGAATCTCTTCCCAAGCCGCTCTTGACTCGGATTGTGCCTCTTGCGCCTCTTGTAAGGCCTTGTCGAGATCGGCCGTCTTGGCTTTGTTATCCTTTTCGAGTGATTTGCATTGGGCAGGGGCATCCTTTAGCTCTCGCGCTATGGTAGATATTCTCTCCTCGCACTGTCGCCGAGTGGCCTGTTCGGCCTTTAAATCAGCAGCTGCCTTTTTGACAGCCGCAATGCTCACTCTGGCTTGCTCCTTGGCCCAGGCAAGTTCAGCCCGAAGGGTCTCAATCACAGCAGCACCATCTGCAATTATGCATGTCCCAGTATATAATTCTCAGCTTCGTGCTTATATTATTATACATGCATAAGCTGACTGCCCCAAAACATACCTTGTGCCTCGTCGAGCCGCCTGTTAATAAGAGTAATGTCCTCATCCACTGACTCAAGTTTTTTCTTTAAATCTGCAACTTCCGCAGCAGGGGCAGTCGTCATTGACGTAACAGCCTATTTTTTAAAATATTCATGTTATTTCCTGAGCATATCTTTTTTGATCCTCTGATCGCCTCCCTTTGGACGCCAACCAAAGTCTCAGGAGCTACTATCTATACACAGGCACATTTTGCATGTAAAGAGTAGTCAAGATATTACATTGCATACCTCAAATCCTCTTAGTAGGCCCGTGAAGGCTTCATTCAGTCTGCTTCTTGCGGACAGAATCCTTTCAACTACCACACCCATTAAGGTACGATGTTCCTCTGAGATGGACGCATTCTGCAACATGCCCATTAATGTATCCGGCGCTTCTGGACTCCTAGAAGCGGTTGCAGGAGTACGAACTCCCTTCGAAGGGATATGTTTACTCAACCCTAGAGTCGCTTTCGGCTGTAAACCGGATAGTTCGGGGCCTTTATTGTCAGTCCCCGTAGAGGCTGCACTCCCCGGACCATTGACGACCGAAGTCTCACCTTCGGGCGCTGCCTTTATTACCCCCCCCCCCGGCGCCACTTGGTGATCGGAGAAGACCCTCCAGGATGACACCTCGAAGTCGTCTGCCCTAAGGGGCGAGGAAGCATGTGGTGGCATCTCGCTTTCCATCATCTCCGGAAGCAGGTCACCCGAGGAGGAGGACTGTTAAGGAAGACTGCGGGCCGGACTGCAAACATATATTTAAGATGTTACCCTTGTAACCTGAAAAGAACAGAATATGTCTAAAACACCCTTGTTCACTTATGATTCGGCTAAGGGCTTGTCCTTACGGAGGAACTGTGCAGCATCGTCTTCCGAACCGGCTGACAGGGACACCTTCCATTTCTTGGGATCCTCCACCTTCAGATCTTCGGAGGCAGTCCTTTTCTTCCCATGGGGAGAAGAGATATCAGCTTCTTCTCCCCCTTCGTCTTCAGAAGAGGGAGTTCCAGTCTCCCCGAACATAGCATCTGGTGTACCTTTCGAGTGGAGGCCACCTTTGGCCTTTCTGCTCTCCTCCTTGACCTCCTTCACCGACACTTGATACGGTGCCGAGGCCAGCATCCTTGTCAACACAGGATCAGCTGAGTCTTCGGGGAGTGGAGTCGAACACCTAATTCGTTCCGCCTTCTTTATCCAGCCCTGATCGGAGACAGGTTTCTCAGTATGTTGCTACGGGATAATTAACTAAGCCGTGTTAAGGAGTCGAGTGCTTACCGAGGTATCCGGATGGTTGCAGTCGAGGCCGATGTCCTCGGTTGTATCCGGCCACTGTTTTCGGGTCCCGAATAATAACTTCCACATCCCTCTGTGCATTGTGTCGAAGAAGTGCTGAAGGGTCCGTGGTCCTTCCGGATTGAACTCCCACAGGCGGAGAGGCCGTCGCTGGCACGGTAGGACCCGACGGACTAGCATTACCTGGATCACGTTGATGAGGCCGGTGTCCTTTTCAAGGAGACTCCAGATACGGCTTTGTAGCATCTGCACTTCATCAATTGGTCCCTAGTCCAGCCCCTTGTTAATCCATGATGCGAGTCGTAACAGAGGGCCAGATCGGAATGCAGGTGTAGCTGCCCACTTGGTACCGCGGGGTTCAGTGATGTAAAACCACTCCCGCTGCCATAGGTTGGAAGTTTCTGTGAAGGAGCCCTTTGGCCAAGGAGTATTGGCGAGCTTGCTCACCATAGCACCGCCACACTCCGCTTGTTCCCTGTCGACTACCTTCGGTTTCACATTAAAGGTCTTGAGCCATAAGCCAAAATGTGGGGGAATGTGGAGAAAGGCCTCACACATGACGATGAACGTCGAGATGTGAAGAAAGGAGTCCGGAGCTAGATCATGAAAATCTAGCCCATAATAAAACATGAGGCCACGAACAAAGGGGTGGAGAGCGAACCCTAGCCGAAGTAAGTGGGAGATGAATACGACCCTCTTGCCGGATCTGGGTGTAGGAATAACCTGCCCCTTAGCAGGAAGCCCGTGGAGGATTTCCGCGGTCAGGTACCTTGCCGCCTAGAGCTTTGCGATATCCTCCTCTGTTACAGAGGAGGCCACCCACCGTCCTCGGAGGCTGGGTCCGGACATGACTGGGAGGCTTGGATCGATTACGTTGAAACCTGGGTGCTGGAGCTCGGGGTTGGGAAAGTTGAGGAAGAAAAAGACGGGTCTGTGCCCCTTTATAAAGGCGATGAATATCGAACGCCTCCTCATAAGCCTTGAAACTTGCCTATTCCCAAGGAATCGTGCCAACGGGACGGTTGGATTACCCACGCTCGTATTGATGAAAATCCCGTAATAAGGGGACACGATCTCTGCTTCGACGAGATGTGCCAATAAAACCGCATCTTGAAACTTGGAGTGGGAGGCTAAAAAACGATTCAAAATAATGACCGGGCGGCGACGTGATGTCACGCTACGAAAGTTGTCAGCAGATTGGACTCGTGAAAATATTATACTCTCTATGGATATGTGTGGTGTTTGTTTTACAGAGCCGGACACGTTCTCTGTGTTCGAGAGTTGCTTTGGAGTATTCGGAGGAGGAACCCGCCTTGCAATGCCGAAGACAATCTGCGCGCCGGACACATCGTCATTGAACCCTGGTTCAAGGGCTACTGAGGGAGTCCTGGATTAAGGGGTCCTCAGGCGTCCGGCCTATGTGACGTGGGCCGGAATGATGGGCCATGAAGATACAAGACAGAAGACTCTCTCCTGTGTCCGGATAGGACTCTCCTTTGAGTGGATGGCAAGCTTGGCGTTCAGATATGAAGATTCCTTTCTCTGTAACCGACTTTGTACAACCCTAGTCCCCTCCAGTGTCTATATAAACCGGACGGTTTAGTCTATAGAGGCAATCATAATCATACATGCTAGACATCTAGGGTTTAGCCATTACGATCTCGTTGTAGATCAACTCTTGTAATCCTCATATTCATCAAGATCAATCAAGCAGGAAGTAGTGTATTACCTCCATTGAGAGGGCCCGAACCTGGGTAAACATCGTGTCCCCCGTCTCCTGTTACCATCAAACCTAGACGCACAGTTCGGGACCCCCTACCCGAGATCTGCCGGTTTTGATACCGACACTAAGGCCATTAGTTGAAGAACTTTTACAGCTGTGGAATGGAAACGGTGTACGTGTGTGGGATGAGCACAGACAGGAGGAACTTAACCTGCATGCGTTGCTTTTTGTAACCATCAATGATTGGCCTACTCTTAGTAATCTTTCAGGACAGACAAACAAGGGATACCACGCATGCACGCACTGTTTAGCTGACACTGAAAGTATATATACCTGGACAAATGCAGGAAGAATGTGTACCTGGGGCATCGTCGATTTCTTCCGACCAACCATCAATGTCGAAAGAAAGGCAAGCATTTCAAAGGCGAGGCAGATCACCGGAAGAAGCCTGCCATGTGTACCGGTGATCACGTACTTGCTATGGTCAATGATTTACACATAATCTCTGGAAAGGGTCCCGACGGACTATCTGTTCCGAATGACGCTGAGGGACGTGCACCGATGTGGAAGAAGAAATCTATATTTTGGGACCTACCCTACTAGAAAGACCTAGAGGTCCGCTCTTCAATTGACATGATGCACGTGACGAAGAACATTTGCGTGAACGTGATAGGCTTCTTGGGCGTGTATGGGAATACAAAAGATACACCGGAGGCACGGGAGGACCTGCAACGTTTGCACGAAAAAGACGACATGCATCCAAAGGAGTGTGAAGGTCCTGCCAGCTACGCTCTTACCAAAGAAGAGAAGGAAATCTTCTTTGAATGCCTGCTCAGTATGAAGGTCCCGTCTGGCTTCTCGTCGAATATAAAGGGTATAATAAATATGGCCGAGAAAAAGTTTCAGAACCTAAAGTCTCATGGCTGCCACGTGATTATGACGCAACTGCTTCTGGTTGCATTGAGGGGGCTTCTACTGGAAAACGTTCGATTAGCCATTGTGAAGCTATGTGCATTCCTCAATGCAATCTCTCAGAAGGTGATCCATCCAGAAATCCTACCAATGCTAAGGAGTGATGTGGCGCAATGTCTTGTCAGTTTCGAGCTGGGGTTCCCACCATCCTTCTTCAATATCATGACGCACGTCCTAGTTCATCTAGTCAACGAGATTGTCATTCTGGGCCCCGTATTTCTACACAATATGTTCCCCTTTGAGAGGTTCATGGGAGTCCTAAAGAAATATGTCCGTAACCGCGATAGGCCAGAAGGAAGCATCTCCATGGGCCATTAAACAGAGGATGTCATTGGGTTTTGTGTTGACTTCATTCCTGGCCATAAGAAGATTGGTCTCCCTCAATCATGGTATGAGGGGAGACTGACTGGAAAATGCACGCTTGGAGGGGACTCAATAATACATAGGGACGGACATTCTTGGTCTCAAGCACACTACACAGTTCTACAGAACTCTACCTTGGTGACCCCCTATGTCGATGAACACAAGAACAGTCTGCGCTCCAAACACCCGGAGCAGTGTGACGACTGGATTAGATGTGAACACATCAAGACTTTCGTCAGTTGGTTGGAAAAACGTCTCAGAGGTGACAACACTGTTTCTGATGAGCTGTACTCATTGTCCAGGGGACCATCTTTGACTGTATTGACTTACAAAGGATACGAGATAAATGGGAATACATTTTACATGATCGCCCAAGATCAAAAGAGCACCAACCAAAACAGCGGTGTCCGCTTTAATGCAGCAACCAATAGGGGAAAGGACACATATTATGGTTACATAGGGGACATATGGGAACTTGACTACAGACATGATTTTAAGGTCCCTTTGTTTAAGTGCAAATGGGTCAATCTGTCAGGAGGCGGGGTACAGGTAGACCCACAGTACAGAATGACAACAGTGGATCTGAAAAATCTTGGGTACATAGACGAACCATTCGTCCTAGCCAATGATGTGGCGCAGGTTTTCTATGTGAAGGACATGTCTACCAAACCGAGAAAAAGAAAAGATAAGGAAGCGAATACATCATACGATGAGCCAAAGCGCCACATAGTTCTTTCAGGAAAAAGAGACATCATGGGATTGGAGGGCAAGACAGACATGTTTGAAAATTATGAAAAGTTTCATGAAATTCCTCCCTTCAAAGTCAAGGCTGACCCAAGCACCATGTTAAGCGATGAAGAACATCCATGGTTACGGCGCAATAAGCAAAGGACACAAGCGAAGAAAAAGTGAAGATTTTCTCTCCACAACTGTTATGATGATGCCTTTGATCTAGAATATCAATGCAGTTACAATGTGAAGAAATGAAATGCCTTTTGTAACAGACGAGTTTTCGTATGAAACCCTGATACTTCGAAAGAGATTGTCCGTTTTGTACACGAAGTGCATGCAGTTTTTGCCGTAACCCTCTCAACTTTTTAGCACATGCTATCACTACAGGAAACAACTATTTTGCCGTCTGCCACGGCGGACGGCAAAGGCTCGAACGGCGGACGGCAAAGGCCTTTGCCATCAGCCGCGGACGGCAAAAGGCTCCGGCAAAGTAGGCTACGGTAAACAGGTCCTTTGCCGTCTGCTTTTTATGGCGGACGGCAAAGAGTCCTTTGCCTACAGCGGCGGACGGCAAAGAGGGCGGACGACAAAAATACTGGACGTCCGCCAGCGTTAGTCCGTTAGGCGGCTAACGGCGGCCTTTGCCGTCCGCCAGCGGACGGCAAATTTGAGCGCCTCTTTGCCGTCTGCCAGTTGACGTCAGCAATGCGTCAGCGCCCGCTGTTTTTTGCCGTCTGCCACGGCGGACGGCAAAGGCAAAGTCTTTGCCGTCAGCTTAGCTTTGCCGTCCGCCACGGTAGGCAAATTTGCCAAATGGTCCATCTCTCAGGAAGCACAGGTGGGCGCCACGTGCCCCCTTTGCCGTCTGCCACCGATGGCAAAGGTGTCTTTGCCGTCCGCGGCGGACGGCAAAGAGCCTGCACTGCCTCTTTTTATTCTGTTTTTCTTATATCCAACAATTATCACAGGAAATATATCACAGCAAATATATCACAGGAGCCAGCACATATATATCCAACATAATAAATATCCAGCACATATATATCCATACATACATAGTAGGTTGCACATAGTTCCATCGATCCATACATATTACAATATGCAAAGTTTCATCATAGCAATCTAGTTTCATCATAGCAAGCGAGCAGAATACAAGAAGTGCATCAAAGGAAAAAACAAGCAATCCATCATAGAAAGCTGGCTTCCGTGAAGTGAA